>NC_091957.1:43815068-44052542 GCF_031021105.1 Erythrolamprus reginae
GGCCTCCCTGCAGCCTCCTGGGAGCAAAAATGGGCCATGAGGGTGTTTTGAGCCTAGAAGGCCTACCTGCAGCCTACCAGGAACAAAAATGGGCTGTGGGGGTACGCACTACACCCCATGTGCCCCATTTTGGGCCTAGTAGGCCTCCCTGAAGCCTCTTGGAAGGTTGTGCCACAGCTCCCCGCAACCCATTTTGGGCCTAGTAGGTCTCCCTGAAGCCTCCTGGGAGGTTGTGCCACAGCTCCCCGCAACCCGTTTTGGGCCTAGTAGGCCTCCCTGAAGCCTCCTGGGAGGTTGTGCCACAGCTCCCTGCAATCCGTTTTGGGCCTAGTAGGCCTCCCTGAAGCCTCCTGGGAGGTTGTGCCACAGCTCCCCGCAATCCGTTTTGGGCCTAGTAGGCTTCTCCTAAGAGGTGCATTTTTGTACATTGCCTGCATTCTGCACATGGACAAATAGAGTTTGCTGTTTTGCATGGCCCGGTTCCTTGCAGGCTTCGGACTGGTGCCGCTCCCTGGTCGAGGGGTTGAGCATCCCTGTCCTAACAGGTCTGTGGAGTAGCAGACTGGAATGGCTGGATTTATCCATTGGCAAGTTTGACTTAGTCCTTCCTCTCCCCCCCCCTCCCGGCATCTAATTTTCCGGTAACTCCTCTCTGGTTTTCTGATTTCTTTTCCCAAGAATGCAAACCAAACCGCTATGACTTTCCCTTTGCCTTTGCATACATGTGAAAGAAAAGAAAACATCTTAATCAAGAGGATAACAAGCATTTTGATAAGTGTTCTGTTTTTCACAAAAACACAATTTCCTTCCTCTCCACCCAGAATTTCCAGTTTTTTACACGTTAACCTTTTCAACCTCCTGGCCCCTTAGAGCTAAGAGCAAAAGGCAGGGGATTGTATCAGCACGATTTAAAGGAGTCATGAATTCCTGACTCATTCCTGCTACCGCACGGTTCCCAGCAACCGATAAGGTCCCACAGAGTTGGCCTTCTCCGGGTCCCGTCGACTAAACAATGTCATTTGGCGGGCCCCGGGGAAGAGCCTTCTCTGTGGCGGCCCCGGCTCTCTGGAATCAACTCCCCCAGGAGATTAGAACTGCCTCCACCCTCCCTGTCTTTCATAAACTACTCAAGACTCACTTATACCGCCAGGCATGGGGGAGTTGAGACACCTTTCCCCCAGGCTCTTTTATATTGTGTTTTATGTTTGGTATGAATGTGTTGTTTGGTTTTTTAAATAATGATAGGGTTTTATATCTTTTTTAATATTAGATTTGTTCTACTATAATATTGTTTTTATTATTGTTGTGAGCCGCCCCGAGTCTTCGGAGAGGGGCGGCATACAAATCTAATAAATAATAATAATAATAATAATAATAATAATAATAATAATAATAATTATTATTATTATTATTATTATTATTTAGAGATACATATTATTAGAGTTGGAAGGGACCTTGTAGGTCATCTAGTACTCTTCTTCTACCCCTCTTTCGAACCCATGATCCTCTCTGTCCAACATGTGGACTTTCTTCCCTCTCCCCTTTCTTCCTCAAGGAAAAAACAGTCAGGTTGCCTTATGAAGAAAATCCCTTTGAGAAAATTACAATCTGGATCAGCGCTCTCCAACCTTGGCAACTTAAAATAAGTCGGTAAGTGTTGTATTGCCTCTGTACAAATCGATGGTGAGACCACACTTGGAGTACTGTGTACAGTTCTGGTCACCATACCTCAAGAAGGATATAATGGAACTGGAAAAGGTGCGAAAAAGGGCAAGTGAATGGAGCATCTCCCTTATGTAACCAGGTTGTAACACCTTGGTCTCTTCAGCCTTGAAAGACGGCATTTAAGGGGTGACTTGATTGAAGTGTATAAAATCAAGCATGGGATAGAAAAGGTGGATAGAGAAAAAATATTTTCTCTATCACACAATACTAGGACAAGGGGGCCCTCGCTAAAGCTCATAGGTAAGAAAGTGAGGACAAATCAAGGGAAATATTTCTTTACCCAGATGGTCATTGGTTTATGGAATTCACTTCCAGAAGAGGTCATGACAGCTGTCAGCCTTGATAGCTTCTGTTCTGTCTGGGTCCCCCCAGACGCCAACACCACCTAAAAAGAGTAGCCAGACACACTGGTAAAAAGCAAAGGCAGTTTATATATTTGAAAGCAAACAAAAGTAACAAAAACTGTTCTTACAGACAGGAACGTTATGAAGCTTCACAGAGGTTTCACGACGGCCAGGCAATAAAACAGGATTCTTGCTGGCAAAAACAACACTGGAGGTAATAAAACCCACGCCTCCCCCAAGTCTTCAGCCTTCGAAGCCACAAGCCAGGATCAGAGACGCCAAGAATCGAAGCAAGGTCACAGGACTCCCAATTGATAACTCTCCACAATACAGTAAGGGCGGGCCTGCCTTTTCAACCCTGCTGAGGAGAACCACACCCAAACCCAGCTGTTACCAATTCAGGGATGGAAATACCTTGCTAATTGGCCCCTTCTTTGGGCTGCCCGTCTCTGCCTCATATCTATGATAGCCTGGGTGTCTTCATCTAATGAATCCAGGCTACTCGCTGGGGAGAGCCCCCCCGGGGGTCTCAGGCTGCTCTCCCTCCTCCTCTTCCTCTTCTGCCTGGTCCTCCCCCTCCTGTTCATCGTCCTCCCCCTCTGAACATGGATCCGGTAGATTTCCAGCCGTTCCCTGAGGAGCCTCAGGCTGAATCACAACAGCTTCGAGGCAGGATTAGACAGATTCATGGATGCCAAGTGTATTGGTGGTTATTAAAATGGATGTCCATGTGCCGCCTCTATGTTGGTTGAGGCAGGCAGGATTCCCTTGAGTACCATTTGTTGGGGGTCAGGGGAAAGGGAGGGTCTTGCCTTCTATTTCTGCTCAAGATCCCCATGGACAATTGGTGGGCCACTGTGTGACGCAGAATGCTGGACTCGATGGGCTTTGGCCTGATTCAGCATGGCTGTTCTTATGTTCTTAAGACTTGTGGACTTCAACTCCCAGAGTTCCTCAGCCAGTCTTAAAGTTGCCAAGGTTGGAGCTCACTGATCTGGATGACTCCATAAAATTTAACTTGAGTTCTGTATTTCTTTCTGCATTGATTCACCAGAATATTACAGTGGCAAATGCTCCAACCCTGGAAGTTTTGAAGAAGAGATTGGATAACGATTTATCTGACGTGGTATAGGGTTCCCTGCCTAAGCAGGGGGTTGGACTAGAAGACCTCCAAGGTCCCTCCCAACTCTTGTTATTCTATTCTATTCTATTCTATTCCATTCCATTCCATTCTATTATTCTATTCTATTCTGATTTTCCCCCTTTTTGCTAGCCATTATGGTAAAAATGGGGGCTCATTTCATGTTTCCTAAATTTCTCATCACAGTGACCATTTATAGGTTTTCAGAAAAAGTTTGTACTGTTCATTCTGTGCATCTCTTTCTGAAAGTACAGTGGTACCTCTACCTACAAATGCCTCTACTTATGAACTTTTCTAGATAAGAACTGGGTGTTCAAGATTTTTTTGCCTCTTCTCAAGAACCATTTTCCACTTACAAACCTGACCCTTCGAAACTGTAACCGGAAAAGGCAGAGAGAAGCCTCTGTGGGGCCTCTCTAGGAATCTCCTGGGAGGAAACAGGGCTGGAAAAGGTGGGGAGAAGCCTCCATGGGGCTTCTCTAGGAATCTCCTGGGAGGAAACAGGGCCGGAAAAGATGGGGAGAAGCTTCCGTGGGGCCTCTCTAGGAATCTTCTGGGAGGAAACAGGGCTGGAAAAGGTGGGGAGAAGCCTCCCTGGGGCCTCTCTAGGAATCTCCTGGGAGGAAACAGGGCCAGAAAAAGTGGGGAGAAGCCTCCATCGGGACTCTCTAGGAATCTCCTGGGAGGAAACAGGGCCGGAAAAGGCAGGGAGAAGCCTCTGCGGGGACGCTCTAGGAATCTCCTGGGAGGAAACAGGGCCTCCACCCTCCCTGTGGTTACCCCAATCGCATGCTTTATTTGCTTTTACATTGATTCCTATGGGAAAAATGGCTTCTTCTTACAAACCTTTCTACTTAAGAACCTGGTCACGGAACGAATTAAGTTTGCAAGTAGATGTACCACTGTATATAGTTCTGTATGCTTGAATGCCTCTGGTGGGTGATAATATGTTTTCCCCCTTCATAAGCTTCCCCCTTCCCTTATCTTTGGATATCTGTATGCATTTCCCCAGAATTTATTTTTTTCAAGTTCCAAACTGTACCACAAATTTTGACACCCTTCTACTTCGATCTCTCTTATCTGTCTGATGGATCTGAAACCATTGGATTCATGTAAACAATTGGGCAGAGCCTATGTCTCAAACCTCAGATATGCAGAAGATACCACTCTAATGGCAGAAAGTGAAGAGGAACTAAAGAGCCTTTCGATGTGGGTGAATGAGGAGAACGCAAAAGCTGGCTTGAAACTCAGAATTAAGAAAGCAGATATCAGGGCACCCGGCCCTCTCAATTCATGGCAAATAGATGGGGGATTAATGGAGGAAGTGACAGATTTTATTTTCCTGGGCTCCAAGATCATAGCAGATGGGGACTGCAACCAAGAAATTAAAACACACTTGCTCCTGGGGAGGAAAGCCATGGCAAAGCTAGACAGCATATTAACCCTGCTGTAGTGTTCGATAAAACTCCCTAATGACATGTTCCCAGGTCTATTTGACCCGGACTGCAAATTGATCATTTTAGGTACAGTGGTACCTCATCTTACGAACACCTCTTCTAACTAACTTTTCAAGATACGAACCCGGTGTTTTTTTTTGCCTCTTCTTCCGAACTATTTTCACCTTACGAACCCAAGCAGCTGCTGCTGGGATGAAGGGGTTTCTTTTCCCCCCCTTTTTTGAAGAAAGAAAAGGGAGGGGCTGCTTGGGGGAGGAAAATTTTTGCAGAGAACAATGTGCTTGCAAAGGAACTGAAAGGGTGTCTTTTTAAGAAAGAAAAGGGAGGAGGGAGGGGCAGCTTGGGGGAGGAAAAATTTTGCAGAGAACAAGGTGCTTGCAAAGGAATTGAAACGGTGTCTTTTGAAGAAAGAAAAGGGAGGGGCGCCCCCCTTGCCTTTCTTCCTTCCCACTCACCCTTTAGCCTAGCCTTGCTTCTTCCACCCGCCCCCTTTAGCTGCTCCTCCTGCCCTCTGTTCGCCTCCCTTCTAAAGTTTGGGATTTTCCTGAAGGATTTGCACGCATTATTTGCTTTTACATTGATTCCTATGGGAAACATTGTTTCATCTTACGAACTTTTCACCTTACGAACCTCCTCCTGGAACCAATTAAGTTCGTATGATGAGGTACCACTGTACTTATATTTGGTCTTTTTGAAAGCTTTTTTCACTTGGAAACATGTTTGAACATTTCTGCACACATTGAAATGAAAATCGAAATGAAAAAAGTAATGCTTATTGGTTTATTTTGCTGAAAAGTCATGAAATTTCAAGTTTCAGATATGTAGGGAAAATGTTTTACAGGGTTAATAAAGGAGAGACATCACCCTGCCAACAAAAGTGTATACAGTCAAGGCTTATAGTTTTCCCAGTTGTAATGTATGGGCTGTGAAAGTTGAACCATAAGGAAGACTGAGCGCCAAAGAATTGAAGCCTTTGAATTATGGTGTTGGAGAAGTCTCCTGTGAATCCCTTGGACTGCAAGGTGATCCAGCCGGTCAGTCCTAGAGGAGGTCAACCCTGACTGCTCTTTAGCAGGCCAGATCCTGAAGGTGAAACTCAAATACTTTGGCCACCTAATGAGAAGGAAGGACTCACTGGAGAAGAGCCTAGTGTTGGGAACCATTGAGGGCAAAAGAAGAAGGGGACGGCAGAGAATGAGGTGGCTGGATGGAGTCAATGAAGCAATTGGCGTGAGTTTAAATGGACTCCGGAGGATAGTAGAGGACAGGAGCGCCTGAAGGAACAATGTCCATGGGGTCACATTGGGTCAGACTAAGAACCACCACCACAACAAATTTTCTTAAACTCTGTATTATAGGATGTTGTTATTTTTCCATTCTTATTTATTTATTCATTCATTCATTCACTCACTCACTCGTTCGTTCGTTCGTTCGTTCGTTTTTTATGCCGCCCTTCTCCTTAGACCCAGGGTGGCTTACAACATGTTAGCAATAGCACTTTTTTTTTAACAGAGCTAGGCTATTGCCCCCACAATTCGGGTCCTCATTTTACCCACCTCGGAAGGATGGAAGGCTGAGTCAACCTTGAGCCGGTGATGAGATTTGAACTGCTGACCTTCAGATCTACAAGTCAGCTTCAGTGGCCTGCAGTACAGCACTCTACCTGCTGTGCCACCCCAGCTCATTCTTAATGTGTTTGTTCAGTAAAACATAGACACACATACTGTACACCTATAATCTTTTCTTCAGGTTCAAAGAAATTAACATTGTTCTTGGGATGTCTGTGGGCCCCATTATGGGATTCCCTGGAGGACCTTACACCTTCTCTGACCCACCTGATGCATTTTTAAGATTTGTTGCCAAGCGAGCCCTTGGGAGTCTCACCTAATCTGTGGCTGCAGCACACGTATCATAAACTATTGTATTTTTTGGAATATAAGACACACCTTTTCAGAGGCTGAAAATTTGGGTGCTTCTTATATTCTGAATGTAGCTTTTTCAAAGCTGTTTTTTTCCAGCCCAATGAGGTGCTAACAATCTTCTCGGCTCTTCCTGGCTTGCAGGCTGTTTCATTGCTACTCTTTCTGAAGTTTTTTTTCCAGGCTTTGCAGATTATTTTTCATTGCTTCCCCCTCCGAATAAGGTTTTTTTCAGCCCTAACTAGGGGATATAATAATGTGCTGAAGCTGACCAGGCTAAGGATGCTAGTCAGATGAATACATGGTAGGCAGATTTTTCTCCCCTTATTTTCCTTCCCAAGTGCGTCTTATACTCGGAAAAAATACGGCAAGTTCTTACTTCAAGAAACAGAGGTTGGTTCCAAAACTTAATTCGTTTTTGGGTTCCATCAAGCAAAGGCTGCATGGGACCATCTGCTGTGAATCACCCTGAATCGAACTTACATCTCACCCATCAACAAACCAAACACAATCATTTTCTGCAGATCCACGTCCATCTATCTAGCTGAGAATCATCAATATTTGAGGAGTCAAATGATAGCAGCTCATCCAGAGGTGGGATTCAAACATTTTAGCAACTGGTTCTTTGCCTGGTTGCTGGGTGGGTGTGTCCAGGGTGAGCGTGGCCTACTCAGCCTCCTGCACCATAGTGCAGGGGGGGTTTTCACCCTCTCCAGGCTCCGGAGGCTTTTTATGAGCCTCTGGGAGGGCAAAAATAGCTTCTCCGGGCTCCAGAGGGTGGAAACGGGCCTGTTTCTAGGCTTTTGGAACTTCCAGGAAGCCCATTTTTCACCCTCCCAGAGCCTCCGCATGGGCCTTGCATTTATCTGGCATCCAAAATGGGCCGCGTGGAGACTCCTGGGAGGGGAGGGGCAGGGTGGGCAGCCAGTTCTTGCAACCACCCTTTCAGCAAACCAGATGTAAAATTAGCATTCGGTTCATCCAAACTGGTCCAAAATGGTTGAATCCCACCCCGATCATCTAATATCGTTTATTAGCTAAGGAGACAGAGCGGGCTCCATGCTATCATTTTCAAGTCTTTGAGGCCGGAAGGGTCGAAAATAGGCCATCAAAACATTCTCGCTTCTCTTCCCACCTTTCTCCTCCTCCTCCTCTTCCTCCTTGGCAGCGGAAACTGCAGTCCTGCTGTTGTCTAAATGGATGAACCGGTGCAGGAAGGCAGCTCTACTGTGTCGGAAGAACTTTTGCTGAAATTCGGAGGTCATGAAGTAGTAGAGAATTGGATCCAAGCAGCAGTTCAGGCTTGCAAGGCACAAGGTGATGGTGTGGAGATTCAGGACCTGGTGACGGACTGAGCAGCTTCCAAAGACCCCTTGTTTGACCATCATAAAGATCGGCAGGTTGATGTGGTAAGGGGTGAAGCAGACGAAGAAGACAGCCGCGCAGCCCAAGATCAGGCGCCAAGCTTTCCGCCTCTCGTCGGCCTGTTGCAACGGAGCGTGGGGATCCTGCAGGGATTGCCTCATCTTCCACGTGCAGTAAATGATGATTGCAAGAGGGAGCAGAAATCCGGAGAGCTCTGCTACCGCCATCAGCGTTATGGAGGCTCCCCGCGTCAGCTGTTTTACTCCAAGGTCAGCAAAGCAGGTGTTGTCGCTGGGACTTCTCAGGATTGGGAGGGGCAAGCAAGCCGCCCCCACCACGATCCAGACGATAGCGCTGACGGCGCCATCGTGCCTGTAGTTCCAATCTTTGGTTCGGAAGGGGTGTAGGAGGAAGAGATACCTCTGGATGCTGATGCAGGTGAGGAAGCAGATGCTGGCGTACATGTTGACGTACTTCAGGTAGAAGCAGAATTGACAGAGGAAGCTCCCAAAGGGCCACCGGTGGTTGATGTAGTAGTACATCCTCAAAGGCAAGGAGAGAACGTGAGCCAGATCGGCCACGGCTAAATTCATCATGAAAACGACTGCTTTGCTTTCCCTCTTGACAAAGCAACCCAAAACCCACAACGCAAGGCTGTTGCTCACCAAACCAGGGATGAATATTATCACATAAGTCGCTGCGTATAAGGAGGCTTGGAAACCCATGGAAGGGTCGGAACAATTTTCAGAAGAATTGTCAGCCGGCATCTTGGTCCGGTCAGCGGACTTCCTGAACGGAGTGGGTGGACGAGAAGATCCCTGGGAAGAACAGGAAAAACAGGAGCAAACGCTTAATTTCCTTCGACAGAAAGACAAGTGAGAAAGGAAGGCTGTAGACTTAAATACACATGCCAAGTTTATTGGTCAAATCATATTGTTACCTAAAAGCAGTGCTCCTATAGGTACGGCTGCGTATGCAGAACTGGTAGAAAAAATTTGAATTTTTTTTCTTTTTTTCCCTTCTGGGCTCTGGATATGTTTTTCCTATCACAGTAAATGAGGTTGAATAACCTCACAGTAAATGAGGTTGCATAATTTTAGAAGGGTTGTCCATGTGTATGTGTGTACATACACATACACTTTATATCGTAGATCAGTGATGGGCTACCAAAATTATTACTACTACACTGTGGGTGTGGCTTATGCATTTTGTTTCAACATCTTTCAGTGCAAATTGAGTGCTCTGGGGTGGAGCTCCAAATTTTGCTACCGGAATTGCGTTCCTGACCGTTCCCGTAGGAGCCCATCACTGTAGATAATGTATATTTTTGTGTGCCTGTGTGTAATATGTATGTATGTAATATGTAATATGAATGAGCCGGGGTGGCGCAGCAGGTAGAGTGCTGTACTGCAGGTCACTGAAGCTGACTTGTAGATCTGAAGGTCAGCGGTTCAAATCTCATCACCGGCTCAAGGTTGACTCAGCCTTCCATCCTTCCGAGGTGGGTAAAATGAGGACCCGGATTGTGGGGGCAATAGCCTTGCTCTGTTAAAAAAGTGCTATAGCTAACATGTTGTAAGCCACCCTGAGTTTAAGGAGAAGGGTGGCATAAAAATCGAATAAATAAATAAATAAAATATATATATAGAATTAAATAGTATATTTTGGATGTTCAGTAATAATAAGATGGGGAAATTGTATCTCTTTGAGGCGAGGAGAAGCCAGGAACCCTAATCCTAACCCTAGGTGTGAGTGACATCCATTTGACCACCTTTAAGTCAGTCACAGGACCTTTAAGCCACCCCCAGTCACATGATCATCAAGCCACTCCCACCTGGTCACATGGCCGGCAAGCCACACCTACAAAACCCACAGTGTGGTAGTAAAATTTTTGCAGCCCTTCACTGAAGTTTATATAGCTGTAGATACTATAATCCACAGTCTGGAAAGATTTAACCTATAGCAGGGTGAAATGTTCTCTGTTCGCTTATGTCTGTGAGCCACACCCACAAAATAAGCCACGCCCACAGAACCAGTAGTAAAAAAATTTAGAACCCACCCCTGTAGTGAAGCACAAGGAAGCGTAAGGTGGCAGTTGATATTATCCTTACACCCTCAGCAAGACCTACCTTGTTGCAACTTCCCAAACTAGCTGGGATCTCCACGTGAGATTGCAAATTTGAAATTCAGCTTCAACTGCAACAACACACGAGCACACAACAGATACAAACTTAAAGTAAACCACTCTAAACTCGACTGCGGGAAATATGACTTTAGTAACCGAGTAGTTGATGCACGGAACTCGCTACTAGATTCTGTAGTATCATCACCTAACCCCCAAAACTTTACCCTTAGACTCTCCACTGTTGACCTCTCCCGATTCCTAAGAGGTCAGTAAGGAGCGTGCATAAGTGCACCAGCGTGCCTTCCGTCCCCTGTCCTAATATCTCTCTCTTAATATATCATGTATATAAACATTGTTACATCTTTGTAGACCACCAATCCATACTTGACAAAGCAAATAAACAATAAATAAATAAAATAAAAGAATAGAATAGAATAGAATAAAATAAAATAAAATAAAATAAAATAAAAAATAAAATAAAATAAAATAAAATAAAATAAAATAAAATAAAATAAAATAAAATAAAATAAAATAAAATAAAATAAAATAATAAATAAAATAAAATAAAATAAAATAAAATAAAATAAAATAAAATAAAATATCTGGAAATTGAGAAAGCTATAATGCTTACCCAACTTTGGTTTGAAGGCGCAGTTTTCTGGCTTCTTTCGCTTCTGCCAAGCTCCATGGATTAAATCACACAGCGGAAGGGAAAGAGTGGCGAACGAAAGGCAAAGGAGCCTAAGTTATAATTATTTTTAACCAGGGAGCTAAAATCCTGCTCTATGTCAAGGGGTGGGTTGACCATGAATGGGAGGCACGGCCATTCATTTTCACATGAGCCAGCTTTAAATGAGTTCTCTTCCTTCCTGTCTGCTGATTCTAAGCTGCTGTAATGATATTTCCCCCCGAAGGATATTCTGCTGTGAGTAATGAATCAGAAGTCTCAAGCTCTCATCAGAAGCCAGCAGAAACACCTCAACCTTCATTTGCAACTGAGAGGCTTCAATTTCTCCCCACTTCCTGCTTAAATGAGATTATTATTATTATTATTATTATTATTATTATTATTATTATTATTATTACTACTAATACTACTACTACTACTACTACAACTACTACTATGTCAGTACAACACAGCAAACGAGATCACTATGCTGGATTTCATATTTCATCACCAGTCGGGCGCTTCCCAAGCACCTAGGACTGCGTGATGTAGCGGCGAATTATCTTTGCCGATCCCAGTAAAGCAGCCTTTTGCAATTGACAGATGGAGAATTTGTCAATTCCAATGGTTTTCAAATGTCCGCTGAGATCCTTTGGCACTGCGCCCAGCGTGCCAAGTACCACTGGGACCACTTTCACTGGCTTATGCCAGAGTTGTTGCAGCTCGATTTTTAGATCTTCGTATTTCTCTAATTTCTCTAGGTGCTTCTCCTCAATTCTGCTGTCTCCTGGGATTGCGATGTCGATGATCCATACTTTCTTTTTCTCCACTGTTGTATCCTGTAATGGCTACCTTGTAACTCTGTAAATAGTTTGTTCCTCTTTCAGCGCTGTCTGAGCCCAAGCAGGAAGTCGCTCCTGATTGGCTCAGACGCGGCCGGCTCTGGCTTTGGCGGGAACCGCAAATATATAAAAGGAGCGGTTTCTCCAGCCAGAGTCAGTCGGTACTCGCTGAATTGTCACTTTACCTTGCTGAGCTGTCACTTATTCTCTGAGCTGAATAAAAGTACCGATTGCTCCAAACCCTGTCTCTGGGTCCACTTCACTGGCGACGAACGGACGGAAGAAACTTCGCGTGCAACATGGACAAAATCCAGATCGGCCAGGCTCCGGAACTCTTCGATCCCGAGAAATCGACATGGGACGAGTACATGGCCACCTTCGAGATCTTCCTCGAGGCGGCGGGAATGCAGGACGCCGAAGCCGATCGCAGACGGGCTATTTTCCTTAACTACTGCGGCGCAGAAATCCGCAGACTAGCCCAAACTCTCACCGAACCAGAACAAGCAAGAGCCACAGCGTGGGACGTCCTACAACAAAAACTGGCGAGCCACTTCAAGCCGACCAAACCAGCCATGGTTTTTCGGCATCAATTCCACATGATGGTTCAGAGGGAAACCGAGTCGATCAGCCAGTTTACAACGCGGCTGCGAACGGTACTTGCTCAATGCAAGTTTAAAGACCCGGAAGCTCGCCTCACCGACGCCCTGGTTTTCGGCATGAAAAGCAACACGGTGAGAAATAAACTCCTCATCGAAGAAGAGCCGACTCTACAAACCGTAATTAAACTGGCGCAAACCGCAGAAGCAGCCGACGCGGCGGCGAGAGAATTGAAAGAGCACGGAAGGCGAGAACTCATTGCAAAAATCGACTCCGCGTCTCCCAGCGCCGTGGAAACAGACAACCCCAGCCAACAAAGTTCCAGCGGAGACAACTGCCTCCTGGTGCAAGACCAGCCGAGACACCTGAGAGCTACTCACCCAGCCCCCTGCGCGGGCTGCCGGGGAAATCACCAGCGCCATCGATGCCCCTTCCGAGACGCTACATGCCGCCGTTGCAACCGGAGAGGCCACATCGCCATCGCATGCAGAGCAACAGCGCCAGAGGACACATTTGCCACACCGCAATACCAGCGACCTCAAAACCAGACCCCCCAAGCGCGAGAAAGGAGACCATTCCACAACGCGGGTCAAAGGAACTACTCAACCGCTAACCGCGACTACTATAGAGGTAACTCTCAATTTTCCGTGAATAACACGGCAACCAAAAAGGGGGCTAAAATTGTTATATCACTGTTACTCAATAACCAACCTTGCTCAATGGAGCTGGATACGGGCTCTAGATATACCATCATGCCCTGGGAAAAATTTAAACTGTATATGCCTAATGTATCTAAGGCTGACCTAAATCAAACCTCTTTGGTGATTAGAGACTTTCAGGGGGGAGTAATCTCGGTCTTGGGAACAGCAAATGTACCTATCGCATTCAAGAATGTTAAATGTACCCTTCCCATGCTTATTGTAACAGGGGCCAAGCACTCTCTTCTGGGTTTAGCATGGATGGAACCACTGGGAATCGAGATTTCGGGTGTGTGTAATGTAAACTGTTATGATATGCCTAACTTTGTGAAAGAGTTCCCTGAAGTGTTCAGCCCCACACTGGGATTGTATAAGGGGCCCCCTATATCTTTCTCTATTGACCCCAAGGTCCCACCAATCAGACTAAAACCTCGCAGAGTCCCCCTGCCGCTCCTCCCCAAACTAGACATACAGCTGGACAAACTCATTAGCCAAGGTATTTTGGTCCCTGTGGAGCAGGGGCCATGGGAAACTCCCATAGTTACCCCTCTGAAGCCAGATGGCTCGTTAAGAGTTTGCGCTGATTACAAATCGACCCTAAACAAGGCACTCCAACACCACCCCTACCCCATCCCGGTTGTGCAACAACTGCTACACTCCCTGGGGGAGGGGAAAAGGTTCGCAAAGATCGACCTGGCGCAGGCTTACCAGCAACTTCCGGTCGATGAACAAACAGCAAACGCTCAAACAATTGTAACGCACAGGGGGGCTTTCAAATGCACGAGGTTACAGTTTGGGGTAAGCATAGCCCCAGGAATATTCCAGAGCATTATGGAACGCCTATTGTCAGGGGTAAATGGGGCCATTCCATACTTTGATGACATCTTAATTGCAGGGGAAAACCAGGAACAAGTAAACAAAAGAATAAGGGAAGTACTTAAGAGGTTACAGGACAAAGGTTTAAGAATCAAGCCTGATAAATGTGTCTGGGGAACCAACAGTATAGAATTCCTAGGATATAAAATAGATGAGGAAGGTATCCACCCCACAACAGAGAAGCTGAGAGCAATTAGAGAAGCCCCAGAGCCACGAGATAAGAATGAGTTGCAGGCATTTTTGGGCCTCCTTAATTTTTATTCCGTTTTTTTAAAGCAGAAGGCAACAGTAGCAGAGCCTCTCCATCGTTTACTCCAGAAGGAAGCCCGCTGGACATGGGGGAAAACTGAACGTGAAGCTTTTTCTCAAATAAAAAATTTATTAACCTCTAAAAGTGTAGTAGTCCAATATAGTGCTTCACTACCCATTAGGCTCACGTGCGACGCTTCGCCGTACGGCATAGGAGGAGTCCTAGCTCACGTTCTACCTAATAAGACAGAGGCCCCAATAGCATTTTTTTCTAGAACCATGACCAGCACAGAAAGGAATTATAGCCAGTTAGACAAGGAGGCTCTAGCATTAGTGGCAGGGGTAAAGAAGTTTCACAATTACATTTTTGGAAGAAGCTTTGAGCTAGTCACTGACCACAAACCCTTACTAGGCCTGCTAGCCCCCAACAAGCCCACTCCACCTTTCATGTCTCCAAGACTAATCAGATGGGCTCTTTTCCTCTCAGGGTATCAGTATGAGCTCACCCACAAGGGGGGGAAGGAAATCAATCATGCAGACGGCCTAAGCAGATGCCCCATAGCAGACTTAGTGGAAGACCCTGTTCCTTCCACAGATGTGTTAATGATAGAACTCGAGGAAAACCCACTAACCACAGCAAAAGAGGTAGCTGCACACACGCAGCAAGATCAAATCCTTAAACAAGTGGTGAACTGTGTTCTAAAGGGATGGCAAAATGATGTTGTGAAACCTGAATTGTGTGATTTTAAAAACAAAAGACTTGAATTATCGTATGTAAAAGGTTGTTTACTGTGGGGGGATAGAGTGATCATTCCCAAAAGCCTAAGGGGAAAGGTACTTAAAATGTTACATGTGGGTCATCCTGGGATTGTCAGGATGAAGAGCCTGGCAAGGGGGCATTTATGGTGGCCAGGGCTGGATGCTGATATTGAAAATTGGGTTTCAAAGTGTGATCCGTGCCAAGAGTCACGACCCAGTCCCCCCAAAACAACTCCGGCTGAGTGGGAACAGCCTGCTGGTCCTTGGTCTAGAATCCACATTGATTTTGCTGGCCCAGTGGGGTCTCAGTATTTTTTAATAGTGGTTGATGCTTTCTCCAAATGGTTGGAAATAATAGCAATGAACAACATAACCACAAGTGCCACTATCAAGGTATTGAGCAGACTGTTTGCATCCCATGGTTGCCCAGATCTCTTAGTGTCTGACAATGGGCCACAGCTAACAGCCAGGCAATTCGAATTGTTCCTAGATGGCCTAGGGGTCAGGCATGCCCTCATCTCGCCTTATTCGCCCTGGGCTAACGGATTGGCAGAACGTTACGTACGGGTGGCAAAGGAGGCATTGCGCAGATCAGGCCCTGGGGATGTGCAACAGAACTTGGACCAATTCTTACTCACCCAACACATTACCCCTAACTCGCACACACATGTAAGCCCTGCAGAGTTATTGATGGGAAGGAAGTTGAGGTCACCACTAGACAGGTTAAACCCAAGGTTCTGTGTTAACAATAACCAAATGTGTACAAAACCTGAAAGAGAAATGTATTTGGGACAAAATGTATATGTAAAGAGTTTTGATGGAAATGTAAACTGGATGAAGGGAATTATTGTTAAGCAAAATGCACCTAAGACCTATGTTGTTAAACTAGAGGATGGTCGTTTGTGGAAACGACACATAGACCACATTCGGAAGCGAACAGAAAATCAATTGCCACAAACCGCTGACATGGACTCTCCCCCTTCAACAGACTTTAGTACGTTGCCCGAAATAAGAGACACGCAAAGAGACTTATCGGGCCAGGGGGAACCATCCAGCGACGCCGAACCATCCTCGTCCTCCGAAGCCTTCGTTGGGCCCACCAGGCCAAGTCCGCAACACCGGGAGAACAGCGGCGAGCCATCCTCCACAGTCGGTGGCGAAGGAGAAATTGAACTGCGCAGGTCAGCGCGAGCTCCTCAGAGGCCCCACCGATTGGACGACTTTGTCACATGGCTTTCTTGATGGATGTGTCCAACTATGAGGGGAGGGGTGTTGTATCCTGTAATGGCTACCTTGTAACTCTGTAAATAGTTTGTTCCTCTTTCAGCGCTGTCTGAGCCCAAGCAGGAAGTCGCTCCTGATTGGCTCAGACGCGGCCGGCTCTGGCTTTGGCGGGAACCGCAAATATATAAAAGGAGCGGTTTCTCCAGCCAGAGTCAGTCGGTACTCGCTGAATTGTCACTTTACCTTGCTGAGCTGTCACTTATTCTCTGAGCTGAATAAAAGTACCAATTGCTCCAAACCCTGTCTCTGGGTCCACTTCATCCACGATCCCAATGTCTGGTGTGTTATGCTTCAGAATTCGGGCAGTCTGAAGTCGGAAGTCCCACAGTAGTTTTGCTTGCTCATTTTTGACCACTTTTTCGGGCTTATGATCCCACCAGTTCTTTGCCACTGGTAAATGGTAGTTCCGGCACAAGTTCCATTATTATTATTATTATTATTATTATTATTATTATTATTATTATTATTATTATCATTATTATTATCATCATCATCATCATCATCATCATCATCATCATATATTGTATGGCATCTTCACATCCTATTTCAATAAAAACACAAGAGATAAAAATACAAAATATAACACATCAATTTATGCCTAGATTTACCTGTTTCACTCCAGAGGGCAGGCTACATTGCACAATATTGGCAGTTGGAAATTATTAATGATGATGATGATATAATAATAATAATAATAATAATAATAATAATAATAATAATAATAATAACTGGAAAGAAGAGCAACCAAGATGATTAATGGACAAGAGGCTAAATAAAATATAAAATAATAAAATAAAATAAAAATAAAATACAACTAGAAACAGAGGTTCTTCACATAGTATTTGCTAAAATCCTCTAAGTCAATCCATTTCTATTTTGGGTCTGTTTGTTTACAGACTATTTTTAATACCTTCGTGTCTCAGCTGTTGTGTGTGTATAGAGGGGAATCAAATGGTTCAGTATTCCTTGAAACTTCCCACCCTGTTCTTTTCTTCCTCCTACTGCTGATTCATCCAAACCCTTCTTGAGCTAAGTAGCCTGAGTTGGGTGTTGGCGTAATGATTATAATGATTCAAAGGGTCACACGACCCTTCTCTGGTTGATAGTCCAACATTCTGATTTTTCCCAAACTTTGCTTTGAGAGTTTTACGGATGGTTTTCATTTGTTTATATTTTTAGCGATGTTTTCCATTGTACCATTAGTAGAGACTTTTCCCCTACATTCCTGCTCTGGGAGAGAACTTCTTTTCTGCAATGTGGGATAACGACCTCTTTTTAAAAATGTGTAAACAAACAGTCACGTAACCCATCCTCCCCAAAAAATAATAATCGTGACTCCCCAACCAGGAAACCGATGGGAAGTTGGTGGACCTTGACCTAAACTTCAAAACTTGTGAAACAATACAAGTTCAACCTAAGTAAGCATGCAGAGAAAGATTCTTGAGTCTAAAAATTGCATTTGCAGAACAATTTTTTATGGAGATTTTCAATAATCTGGCTCAGGGTTGTCCCAAAGGTGGTTTTCCAAAAGGTAACTGGACTTAATTGGGTCTTTTCCCCTTAAAACGTTTCGCTTCTCATTCAAGAAAGTTTTTTAGTTTCAGAATAGATAGAATAGAATTCTTTATTGGCCAAGTGTGATTGAACACACAAGGAATTTGTCTTGGTGCATATGCTCTCAGTGTACATAAAAGAAAATATACATTTCTCAAGAATTATGAGGTACAACACTTAATGATTGTCATAGGGGTCAAATAAGCAACGAAGAAACAATATTAATAAAAATCTTAAGGATATAAGCAACAATTTACGGTCATACAGTCATCAGTGGGGGGAAATGGGTGATAGGAATGATGAGAAAAAACTAGTAGTAATAGTAGTGCAGATTTAGTAAATAGTTTGACAGTGTTGAGGGAATTATTTGTTTAGCAGAGTGATGGTGTTTGAAAAAAAAAACTGTTCTTGTGCCAAGTTGTCTTGGTGTGCAGTGCTCTGTAGCCACATTTTGAAGGTAGGAATTGAAACAGTTTATGTCCAGGATGCAAGGGGTCAATAAATATTTTCACAGCCCTCTTTTCGACTCATGCAGTATGCAGGTCCTCAATGGAAGGCAGGTTGGCAGCAATTGGTTTTTTTGCAGTTCTAATTATCCTCTGAAGTCTCTGTCAGTCTTGTTGGGTTGCAGAACCAAACCAGACAGTTGTAGAGGTGCAGATGACAGACTCAATGATTCCTCTATAGAACTGTAGTAGAAGCTCCTTGGGCAGTTTGAGCTTCTTGAGTTGGCACAGAAAGAACATTCTTCGTTGCGAATGGATGAGAAGCGAAAGGTTTTCAAGAAAAAAAAACCCCAAGAAGTTCAGTAGCCTTTGAGATTTATCAGAACAACTATGGTAACAATATCTTGTCAGTCTGAATGTGTCTTCTTTCCTCTTTCTTTTATCTTGATGAAAATGAAGATGAACAAGATGCTTTCCGAAGCACAAATCATATTCTTGATCTGTAGCCAGTTTATCATCAGATCTTGTCTCTGTTGTTCTACACCAGCTATGCTGGAGAATTCTAAGAACTGAAGTCCTCAAGTCTTAAAGTTGCCAAGTTTGAAGACCCCTGTTCTACACTCTCTATAGCTTATTACAGAGGCAAAATGAGGATCAGCAGTGAAGGTGCCCCAAAGTACACCCCATAATTTTTTGCCAGTTCACAGAGAAAAGTCCTAACTCTGTAGGAACTCTGGGTCTTTTCGGATTTCTTGATCACCACAAAGCAAAAGAAACTCAAAAGAGAAAATAATAATAATAAGCATACTCATGCAGGAAGTTAGCACCCAACCCACTCCTAGAAAAATGAAATATTTTGAGAAATATTAAAAAGACAGAATATTATACTTCTCTGGATGAGAAATGGAGAAACATGTTTTTTGAGGCAGAAAGTAGTCTCACTCTTAATAGGCCCCACCAGTGAAGGACGGCAATTTTTTTTACTACCAAACTGTGGCCGTGGCTTATTTTGTGGGTGTGGCTTGCCAGCCATGTGACCAGGTGGGAGTGGCTTGACGATCATGTGATTGGGGGGTGGCTTAAAAGTCATGTGATTGGCTTAAAGGTGGCCAACTTGACATCCCTCATGTCAAGGGTTTGGGTTAGGGTTAGGGTGCCTGGCCTCTCCTCGCCTCCAAGAGATACAATTTCCCTTACTGTTACTAAACATTCAAAATATACTATTTAATTCTATGTATACAGTATATGCCATATGTGTACATATATATTACACACAGGCACACAGAAATATATATTATCTTCTAAAATTATACACATTCAACCTCATTTATTGCAATAGGAAAAACACCCAGAGCCCAGAAGGGAAATTTTTTTTTCTACCGGTTCTGTGTACCTGACCAAAGTTTTTCTACAATTCTGCGTACCTGTAGGAGTCCATCACTGGCCCCCACCCTCCTCCATAGCCCACAGCAGTTGTCCCATAAGAGGTAAAGAGATAGCTAGGTCTATTCATAGGCAAATGCTCTCACCCAAGATCCAACAAAGGGAGGATTGATTGATTGATTGATTGATTGATTGATTTGTTTGTTGATTGATTGATTGGATTTGTATGCCGCCCCTCTCCGGAGACTCGGGGCGGCTAACAGCAACAATAAAACAGTGTACAATAGTAATTTGGTATTAGAAATGATTAAAAATCCATTAATATAAAAACCAAACATACATACATACATACCATGCATAGAATTGTAAAGGCCTAGGGGGAAAGAGGATCTCAATTCCCCCATGCCTGGTGGCAGAGGTGGGTTTTAAGTTGTTTACGTAGGCAAGGAGGGTGGGGGCAGTTCTAATCTCTGGGGGGAGTTGGTTCCAGAGGGCCAGGGCCGCCACAGAGAAGGCTCTTCCCCTGGGTCCATCTACCCATCTACCAACAGAACTCACCACATGGCACTTGGGAAGATTACATCACCCAGCAGGCTCAACCAAGCTTGGGACTCGGGACAAAATGCAGATGGACATTTCTTCCAACATTCAAAAACTGCACTTTTAAGGAAGAAGCGAACTGTGGGAGATATTTCAATGACACAGTAGTTTCTGGAGCATTGTCACTTAGGGGATCAAAGCGGTATGGATTGTGGTATCTTTGACTTAAGGCTGTTATCCTCAGGGATCAACCCTGCAAAGGATCGGATAAGTCTTAGGGCAGAGACATCACATCTGGACTAGACAAATTCAGACAGCCACTAAAGGCAAAGGGGAGAAGAGAATATTCTTAATACAGTGATACCTTGTCTTACAAACTTAATTGGTTCCGGGACGAGGTTCTTAAGGTGAAAAGTTTGTAAGACGAAACAATGTTTCCCATAGGAATCAATGGAAAAGCGATTAATGCGTGCAAGCCCACAATATCCCCCCTTTTGCCAGCCGAAGCGCCCATTTTTGCGCTGCTGGGATTCCCCTGAGGCTCCCCTCCATGGGAAACCCCACCTCCGGACTTCTGTGTTTTTGTGATGTTGCAGGGGAATCCCAGCAGAGGAATCCCAGCATCGCAAAAACGAGCGCTTCGCTGGCAACAGAAGTCTGGAGGTGGGGTTTCCCAGTGAAGGGAGCATCAGTGAAATCGCAGCATCACAAAAACACCGAAGTCCTCGAAATCCCACCTGCGGACCTCTGTGTTTTTGTGATGCTGCGATTTCACTGAGGCTCCCCTCGCTGGGAAACCCCACCTCTGGACTTCCATTGCCAGCGAAGCGCTCGTTTTTGCAATGCTGGGATTCCCCTGCAGCATCACAAAAACACGGAAGTCCGGAGATAGGGTTTCCCATGGAGGGGAGCCTCAGGGGAATCCCAGCAGCGCAAAAACGGGTGCTTCGCTGGCAACGGAAGTCTGGAGGCGGGACATCCCAGTGGCAGTGGTGGGTTTGTAAGGTGAAAATAGTTTGTAAGAAGAGGCAAAAAAATCTTAAACCCCGGGTTTGTATCTCGAAATGTTTGTATGACGAGGCGTTTGTAAGACGAGGTATCACTGTATTTTATTTATTAGATTTGTATGCCGCCCCTCTCCGAAGACTCCCAAGATTTGTTTCTTTTTAGAGCTGCCTAGTATTTTTCTTCTGCATTTTTGCATCCCAAACCTGGTAGATCTTAGATGCTCAGAGACATACTCGATCCCAGTTTAAATGAACACTGACTGCCAAGAAAAGAATAAACTGGAACTTGACCCTAATTGTTTCTGGACAAATGTCATTTTTCCTTTGTCATTTTCCTTTCAGAAGTCACAATTAGCTGTTCAGTCCAACAAGGAGGGGATGGAAATCTTTAACAAGATTTGATAAAGGTTCCTCTTTTATTTGGTTAAGTGCTGTTTTCCCACCAGATTTTTAAAAAAAAACCCTGAAAGAGATCTTAATCATTACAACAATATAAAGCAGCACATTGTGAAGTTCAAGAGTGAAATGTGCCAGTTCCTAAAACTAAGAAGTCTTTCCGAAGAAAAGAACTGAGCCTCGCTGCGGAATGGATTTCCTTGGCAGGAAAACCTTGTTTTTCACTTTAAATCTATGATATGGGTGAAATTATTTAAGGGTGGGGCTTACTGCTGATTTGCAAAGCATTCCGAAGCTCTGAAACCCATTTCTGCATCTGCAATAATTAATAATAATAATAATAATAATAATAATAATAATAATAATAATTTATTAGATTTGTATGCCGCCCCTCTCCGAAGACTTGGGGCGGCTCACAACAATAATAAAAACAATATTATAGCAAAACAAATCTAACATTAAAAAAGAGGCATATAAAACCCTATCATATTTAAAAACCAAACAACACATACATACCAAACATAAAATATAAAGAGCCTGGGGGAAAGGTGTCTCAGCTCCCCCATGCCTGGCGGTATAGATGGGTCTTGAGTAGTTTACGAAAGACAATAATTGAATTCTTTCCTGCAAATTCACACTTTGAGACCTGGCTATAAGGATACCCCAGTGTGCAGCTTTCCCCCCTCTCATTCTGGATTTTAGGAAAACAGCCTTACCTCATAGCAGTTTGTGCTCCTTCAAGAGATGATGACCGCAGAAAGTCATAAGCCATGAAAAGCAACAGACGCCTCCTTTGAACATTGATGCTTTCCTCATTTCACTCACAAGAATTCCCAGGCAGTTTCAACCTCTCCGTGGCGATCTCGAAGGCCGAGGAGGGTCTTGAAAAGTTTTTCAGAAAGACGAATGAACGTCCAGAGCTGTGACTGTACGGAAGGAAATCCTGTTTGTCGTTTCTCTGCCCACTTAAAATATAGCCACAGCTTTCTGGAGAAACGCCAAAACAACCGATGACATCACAACGAGAGCGTGGCCTTGAAAAATTGCCCACTTTTTCACACCACATCCAAGTTTGCCGTGTCTGCCTGCTTTTTTTGTTTCTTTTAACTTTTTAGACATTAATTTTATTAAAAATGAATGCAGTCTAATGCAAAATAAGGAGAAAGAGAATAAAAATACCCCTGCATATCCATAATATGGATATGGGGGGAAAATCAAAAAGAAAAATTATATAAAATTGCTGTACAGTGTTCCCTCGATTTTCGCGGGTTCGAACTTCGCGAATAGCCTATACCACGGTTTAAAAAAAAAAATTAATTAAAAAATATTTCGCAGGTTTTTTTCTATACCACGGTTTTTCCTGCCCGATGACGTCATATGTCATTGCCAAACTATTAATTTTTGCAAATAAATAACAAAAAAAATAATTGTTAATAAATAATTATATTTATAAATATCCGGATCACTGTGTCTTATTCAATGGTGAGTACCAGTAATAATGGTGAGTAAATGGTTGTTAAGGGAATGGGAAATGTTAATTTAGGGGTTTAAAGTCTTAAGGGATGGCTTGTGATACTGTCCATAGCCAAAAATGGTGTATTTACTTCCGCATCTCTACTTTGCGGAAATTCGACTTTCGCGGGTGGTCTCGGAACGCATCCACCGCGAAAATCGAGGGAACATGTATTGCTTTACATATGGCATTTAGCACCAGTAAAATTGGCCAAACTCTATAATAACATAAAACCGGATTGTTGGAAATGTAAAAGTAAAGAAGGAACTTTTTACCACATGTGGTAGCAATGTACTAAGGCAACGAAGTGTTGGGAACAGATAAGGAGATGGAGGCAATGATAAACCCGAATACATTAGACAAGAAAAAGATGGTAAGATATAAAGAATTATTAGATAGTCGGGGGAAACTTACAGCGAATCAAGAATTAAACGAACAGAGTATAATCATAGATTGGTGGCCATACTTACAAACACAGTCAAGATACAATGCTCTTCATTCTCTACATCAATGACCTTTGCGCTTACATCACAAGCAACTGTGTCCTCTTCGCTGACGATGTAAAACTCTTCAACACCACCGATAACACATCTACTCTCCAAAAAGGCCTTGACGCTGTTTCTGAGTTGTCTAACACATGGCAACTCCAAATCTCAACTAGCAAATGCTCTGTCCTACACATTGGGAAGAAGAATCTGAACTCCAAATACGAACTGAATAATCAAATTATCACAGATAATCCCCACTCGGTTAAAGACCTTGGTATACTAATAACAAAAGATTTAAGAGCCAAAGCCCACTGCAACAATATAGCCAAGAAGGCTTCAAGAGTTGTAAACCTAATCCTATGTAGCTTCTGCTCTGGCAATCTCACACTACTTACCAGAGCTTACAAAACTTTGGCCAGACCCATCCTTGAATACAGCTCATCTGTTTGGAAACCATATCGCATCTCAGACATTAACACCCTTGAAAATGTCCAAAGATACTTCACCAGAAGAGCCCTTCACTCCTCCACTCGAAGTAGAATACCCTACGAGACTAGACTTTCAATCCTGGGCCTAGAAAGTTTAGAACTAAGATGCCTTAAACAAGATCTAAGTATTGCCCACAAGATCATAGGCTGCAACGTCCTGCCTGTCGGTGACTACTTCAGCTTCAGCCACAACAACACAAGAGCACACAACAGATTTAAACTTAATATTAACCGCTCCAAACTTGACTGTAAAAAATATGACTTCAGTAACCGAGTTGTCGAAGCGTGGAACTCATTACCAGACTCCATAGTGTCATCCCCAAACCCCCAACACTTTACCCTTAGATTTTCTACGGTTGACCTATCCAGATTTCTAAGAGGTCAGTAAGGGGTGAGTACAAGTGCACTAGAGTGCCTTCCGTCCCCTGTCCTATTGCTCTCCTATATCTCCTATACCTTTCTTCTATTCCTATATCTCTTCTTCTATTCTTCCATTGATACGTTCTATTACTATATCTTCTTTTCTATTCTTTCTTAGATATATTTTACTATGAGTATCTCCTCTATAACCTTCATCATGTATTTTACTATGTGTATATAGATATACAGTGATCCCCCGGGTATTGCGCTCCCGATGATTGCGAAACGGCTATATGGCGATTTTTGAACCCGGAAGCAAAAACACCATCTGTGTATGTGCGCCCTTTTTTTCTATGGGCACGCATGCGTAGATGGCGCCGGGCAGATCAGCTGCTGGGCGGCTTCCCTGGGTCTTCCCCCGTTCGCCGCTCGCCCGCCCTTCGCCCGGCCACCCACCATTCGCCCGGCTTGCCCGCCGTTCGCCCGGCCACCCGCCGTTCGCCCGGCTCGCCCGCCGCGAGCCCGCCCTTCGCCCGGCCACCCGCCGTTCGCTCGCTGCTCGCCCAGCCACCCGGGTTCGTTTGGCTTCGGGACATGCCGGCGGCGACGTTTTAAAACAGCCGCGCGGTTTACCAACTGAGTCCCGAAGTCAAAGGCGAACGTGGGCGTGGGCGGCGGGGAAACCCCAATCTTCGGCTCCTCGCTGCTGGGAAGTAAAAACACCATCTGCGCATGCGCAGATGGTGTTTTTACTTCCGCAGCGCTACTTCGCGAAAACCCGCTCGTTGCGGGGGGTCCTGGAACGGAACCCTCGCAATGATCGGGGGATCACTGTATACCCACTAAAACCTTCATTGTGTATTGGACAAAATAAATAAATAAATAAAAATAAATACAGAAAAGATATGGAAGTATGAATGGTTGCAGGAACTGAGCATGGCTAGTCTAGTGAAGAGAAGGACCAGAGGAGACATGATAGTAGTCTTCCAATACTTGAGAGGCTGCCACAGAGAAGAGAGCATCAAGCTATTTTGCAAAGCACATAAAAGCCATACAAGGAATAACGGATGGAAACTGAACAAGGAGAGATTCAACCTGGAAATAAGGAGAAATTTTCTGACAGTGAGAACAATCAGCCCATGGAACAGAAGTTGCCTTCAGATGTTGTGGGAGTTTCATCACTGGAAGCTTTTAAGAAGACACTGGATTGCCATCTCTCAGAAATGGTGTAGAGTCTCCTGCTTGGGGGAAGGGTGTGTATGGACTAAATGACCTACAAGATCCCTTCCAATTCTGTTAATCTGTTCCTGTTAAACTAAGCAGGGTTTATTTCCATGTAAATATATTTATCTAAATAGATTCCCCATAAGTAGTGATGGGCGAACCCAATGGTGTTTGGGTTCAGCAAGTTCGGATGAACTTTAAGCAAAATTCGGCCGAACCCAAACCGAACCGGAACTCGAACCCGAACAGGGAATCCCAGCAAGAGATTCCGGGGATGGAGCTTTGATGTCACCGGCAGGTTGCTAAGGACACCAAGGTGATCACTTCCTGGATTCCAACAAATAACCTGCCAGTGACGTCAAATGCCGAACACGACCCTGAACTTTGCCTGAAGTTTCAAAAAAAATTGGGTTCGGGTTCGGCATACCGAACACCACAAAATTCGGTACAGACCCGAATTGTGCGAGTTCGGTTCGCCCATCACTACCCATAAGTCAATGGTTATAGTTTTAATCCTTTTATGATCCTTTACATCTCCTCTATAGGCACCATATAGAATTGTAACATCATTCAGGATATTATTGATGATTTGCTTATCATGTAGAAAACAATCAGATTGTTATTATTATTTTTTTAAAAAAATAAGACTGTTAAATTTAAGATTTTCAGTTCCTCTCAACAATTGGTGTATGTTAATAATATTCAACCCTCGTTGGATTTGCTTGCTTTTTAAAAAATGTTTTGGCCACGGATAGGAAGTGCGAGGCATCAAAAGCGCCTTTTTTTTCTTTGTAAAAGTAAAATGCCAAGATTTCCTGTCAATGGCTGGCTGTCAAATAGATTAAAAAGATAAAAATAACCCACCGGATGCACCTGAGTGAAAAAGAAAAATAAGAAGTAACAAAGAGAAAGAAACAAACGCCCCCACATAAACCCATGGGAACCAGAGCGTAGGCCAGAGGTGGGCTGCTAAGGTGGAACGGTGACGTGGGCTCGCCCTCCCGTGGCTCAGAGTGCTAGTGGAGTCCAGCACAATCTATTTATTTATTATTTATTAATTGGATTTGTATGCCGCCCCTGTCTGAGGACTCGGGGCAGCTCACAACATATCAGAGACAATATAACAAATACATCTAAAAATCCAATTAATATGGCTAAAAAGACTTTAAAAAGCTCTAATATGATTTTAAAAACATTAATCACCATTCACTCAACAAAACATACTAATACACTCGTCGGTCAGGGGGCTAGAATCTAATCTCCCAAAGCCTGGCGGCAATAATAATAATAATAATAATAATAATGATGATGATGATGATGATGATTGATGATGATTATGATGATTATGATGATGATTGATGATTGATGATTGATGATGATGATTGATGATGATGATGATGATGATGATTATTATTATTATTATTATTATTATTATTATTATTATTATTATTAATTAGATTTGTATGCCGCCCCTCTCCAAAGACTCGGGGCGGCTCACAACAACAATAACAATACAGTACACATCTAATGATTAAAACTATAGTTAAAACCCACTAAAAGTCTGCGGAGAGGGGCGGCATACAAATCTGATTAATAATAAATAAATAAATAAATAATAAATAAATAAATAAATAAAATAATCAACACTACACAATCATAACCATACTCAAGTCTTACTAGTCAGAAGGGGGTACATTAATTCCCCCATGCCTGGTGACATAAATGGGTCTTCAAAGTCTTGTGGAAGGCGAGGAGGGTGGGAGCAGTTCAAATCCCTGGGGCTGCCACAGAGAAGGCTCTTCCCCCAGGTCCTGCCTGACGACATTGTCTGGTTGACGGGACCTGGAGAAGGCCGACTCTGTGGGGGCCTGACCAGACACTGGGATTCGTGTGGCAGAAGGCAGTCTCGGAGATAATCTAGCCCGATACCATGTAGGGCTTTATAGGTCATAACCAAAACTTTGAATTGTGCCCAGAAACTAATCGGCAACCAATGCAGCTTTGCAGGTAGCAGAATCGCATGTGGAGATGCAGGTGTGCCCTTATTTCGGCACAGTTTTTTGCTTCCATGCACGCGCAAAAAAAACCGCACCGAAATAAGGGCGCACCTGCATCTCCGTGCTCAATTCTGCTACCTGCACAGCTGCAGTAGCAGAATTGCACTGGACTCCACTAGCACTCAGAGCCACGAGGACGAGTCCACATCATCATTCCATCTTAGCAATCCACCTCTAAACGTAGCCATATATTTGGAAGGATATAGTTACCCAGATCACCTGATTCAGATAACGACAAGTTAATGCAGTGCAGACTATGCTCTTTGAAAAGCAATGAACACAATGACAAAGGGAAGCCTGGTTTTCTTTCTCTTTCAGAGCAGTTCTTTTATTTATTTTATTCTGCAGAGCAATGATTTTCTCTACTTCCAGAGTATGTACATATATACAAAGAGGTGCGCAAAATCAACTCACTAATGAAATAGTACTAAAAAATGTCAGTTAATATTTCTTATAAACAATAAACTGAAGATTGCAGATCAAGAGAAGCCTGGGGAGATCCTATCTATTTCAAGGTATTATTTTATTTGTTTTTGCAAATGTTTAGTATGATAAAGCTACTGGCTCAGGGCAAGTGATACCTTTGATTCTCGCTTGAAATCAGTCAGGAATTGCACTGTCAAAGGAATTTCCCATTTCGCATTAGTGGGATCAATTTGTCAATGAAGACTCAATCGTCTAGGGCAGTGATGGTGAACCTTTTTTCTTCGGCCTTGGCAAGTCCCCGGATAAATGGCCTACGGGGGCCGTAGTTTGGGGACCCATGTTTAATTTCCCCACGGCACACCTAACCATGTCTCGCGGCACACTTGTGTGCCACGGCACTCTGGTTGAAAAACACTGCACTAGACTTGTATATTGCCCTCCCCAGGCTCCAAAGGCTTCCCAGGAGCTGGGGGAAGATATAAACGCCCTCCCCTATCCTCCTAGAGGCTCTCTGAAAGCCAAAAACACCCTCCCGGAGCCTTTGTGCAAGCCAAAAATCAGCTGGCCAGCACACACATGCACGTTGGAGCTGAGCTAGAGCAACGGCTTGCGTGCTGGCAGATGTGGCTCTGTGTGCCACCTGTAGCACCCTGCCATAGGTTCACCATCACTGGTCTAGGCCAAAAGTGTCTAAATGCAGTGGCCAAATCTACTTACCCTCCTTATCGGTTCGGAACATTTGGTCCTCCCCCACAAAGTTTGAGATTCTTGATTGGAAATGATGAATGTCAGGCTAATGTCAGTTGTAGAAAAAAAACAGATCATCTGATGACTTACCTATGTGAATCCCTTCGTAAATTATGATGCTACAGGTCCCAACTTTTGTCTTTATCAGGACTTCTAGATTGTCTTTGAAGACCACAATGTTAAGTTAAAGCAGTGATGGCAAACCTACGGCACGGGTGCCACAGCTGGCACACACAGCTGTATCTGCTGGTACACGAGCTATTGCCCTAGCTCAGTTCTGCAGTGCCCGTGTGTGCCAGCCAGCTGATTTTTTGCTCAGACAGAGGCTCTGGAAGGGCATCTTTGGCTTCCAGAGAGCCTCTGGAAGGGATAGGGGAGGATATTTTTACCCTCCCCCGGCTCCAGGGAATGCTTCGGAGCCTGGGGAGGGCAAAACACGAGCCTATTGGGCCCACCAGAAGTTGGGAAACAGGCCATTTCCGGCCTCCCGAGAGCCTCCAGGAGGCGAGGGAAGCTGTTTTCACCCTCCCCAGGCATTGAATTATGGGTGTGAGCACTTGCACATGCACGATAGCGAACACCCACGCTCTTTTGGCACCCGAGGGAAAAAAGGTTTGCCATCACTGACTTAGAGCCAGCATTGTATCATCTACAGCTGCTTTGACTCTGGCAACTTTCTGTTAAATGTTTTCCATGAAACAGATTAGTTGTGAGCCGCCCCGAGTCTTCGGAGAGGGGCGACATACAAATCTAATAAATTGAATTGAAATTGAATTGAACCACTGTTCTATTTCATTTTGTGAACCCAACCAACTATTTATTTATTAGATTTGTATGCCGCCCCTTTCCGTAGACTCGGGGCGGCTCACAACATAATAAAACAATTCATAACAAATCTAATAATTTACAATTTAAAATTTAAAGTAGTTAAGAAAACCCCATTTTTAAGCAGACATACCTACAACCATACCATACATAAATTATGTAGGCCCGGGGGAGATATCTCAATTCCCCCATGCCTGACGACAAAGGTGGGTTTTGAGGAGTTTACGAAAGGCAAGGAGGGTAGGGGCAGTTCTAATCTCTGGGGGGAGCTGGTTCCAGAGAGTCGGGGCCGCCACAGAGAAGGCTCTTCCCCTGGGGCCTGCCAACCGACATTGTTTAGTTGACGGGACCCGGAGAAGGCCAACTCTGTGGGACCTAATCGGTCGCTGGGATTCATGCAGCAGAAGGCGGTCTTGGATATATTCTGGTCCGATGCCATGAAGGGCTTTATAGGTCATAACCAACACTTTGAATTGTGACCGGAAATTGATTGGCAACCAATGCAGACTGCGGAGTTGACCAACCAAAGCTAATCAAACTTTTCTCTGCCATGGTATGTGAGCCTACTCTTATGCCCCAGGATATCAAGAGATGCAGATCTCAACTACGAGAGCTTAGGGCACCTCCTGTAGACCCTCCAATCCTCTGTCCAACTTGAAGTCCAGCTAATTCATTCCTTCATTGAAGACGTGCTTTCTTTGCTTAACAAACGACTTCTGAAGGACAAGCTGCTGTAGGTTGGTATCCGGTCGTGGAATTCCGAGGTCACAAAAAAATACAAGACCGGATCCAAGCAGCAGTTGAAGCTGGCGAGGCTTAAGAAAAAAGGGTGCAGATACAACACGCCTTGTTTCACAGCACAGCCCTTCACCACATCTTCTTTTACCAACATGAAGAAGAAAAACAGGAGGTGGTAGGGGGCGAAGCACACGAAGAACACCACGGTGCACATCGACACCATCCGCAAAGCCTTCTGTTTTTCGGCGGCGTTTTGTAACGGCAGTTGGTGTTCCTGGAGGGAAGCTCTGGTCTTCCAAGTGCAGTAGACGATGATGGCGAGAGGGAACAAAAACCCAACCAGTTCGGCTACCAGCAGCATCCCGATCAAAGCCGCCTTGTTCTGGAACTTTTCAATGTTGAGATCGGAGAAGCAAGTTTCCGCGCTCTGGGTGTTTCTCAGCAAGGGGAAAGTCAGACAAGCTACGCCAACCACCAACCAGACGACAGCGGAGATGGCAACGTCGTAGCGCTTCTTCCAGTTTTTGGCCTTGAAGGGATGGAGCAGGAAGAGGTACCTTTGCATGCTGATGCAGGTGAGGAAACAAATGCTGGCGTACATATTCAGGTACTTCAGGTAGAAGCAAAGCTGGCAGAGGAAGAATCCGAAGGGCCACTTGTAGTTGACGTAGTAATAAATCCGCAGAGGTAAGGAGAGGACATGGACGAAGTCCGCGGTGGCCAGATTCAGCAGGAAGATGATGGCTTTGTTTTGCTTTCGGATAAAGAGGCAAAGGATCCAGAGAGCAATGCTATTGGTTAGGAGGCCTGGGATGAAAATGATAGTGTAGGTGGCAGCGTAAAAGGTGTGTTGGAAATCTTTTCCGGGTTCCGTGCAATTCATCCCTGGGGTTTCCAGCATCTCAGTTCCGTTGAAGATTCTACCTTTGGAGTCATTCTGGGCACTGTAAGAAAGAGATAGCACATTAATAAAGCAATGGGAATAGCGCATGGGTTTATATACCATCCCATAGTGCAGTGATGGCAAACCTATGGCACATGTGATTATTATTATTATTATTATTATTATTATTATTATTATTACTACTAGTAGTAGTAATAATAATAATAATAATAATAATAATAATAATCAGCAGCAGCAGCAGCAGCAGTAGTAGTAGTAGTAGTAGTAGTAGTAGTATTAGACTTGTATGCTGCCCCTCTCTGGAGACCATCAAGTTGGCCAGTCACATTGACCTTTAAGCCACCTCCCCAGTCACATGATCGCCAAGCCGCTCCCACCTGATCACATTGCCAGCAAACCACACCCACAAAATAAGCCATGCCCACAGTGTGGTAGTAATTTTTTTTGCAGCCCTTCACTGATGGGGCGTTGGCCTCTATCAGCTCCAGTGTGCGCCAGCTAATTTTCAGCCTTCTTTTCGGCTGTTTTCGCTCTACCCGGGCTTCAGGAAAGCCTCCTGAACCCTGGGGATAGCGAAAAATGGCTCAATGGGCCTATCAGAAGTCTGGAGGCTTCAGTGAGGCCTATATGTATGGGAGGGGGCAGCATGGGGGGTTATGCTAAAGTGACCAGATTTTAAGATTGGGAAAGAGGGATACCATTGAGCAGGGAGGGGGGGGGGGCTAACAAAGTTTAACCCAAAAAAATTAGCAAAAAAAATTTCTCTACCTCTCTCCTCCTCCCTCTTTCTTTCTCTCTCTCTCTCTACCTTTCTTTCTTTCTTTCTTTCTTTCTTTCTTTCTGTTTCTCTTTTCCTTCCTCTTTTCTCTCTTTCTCTGCCTCCCTCCCTCTTTCTTTCTTTGTTTCTTTCTCTTTCCTTCCTTCCTTCTTTCTTTCTTTCTCTTTCTTTCTCTCTTTCCCTTTCTCTCCCTCTTTCTTTTTTTACTCTCTCTCCCTCCTTTTCTCCCTTTCTTTCTCTCCCTTCCTTCCTCTTCTCCCCTCCCTCCTCATACCCCACAAACCCAGCCCCTTCCCCGGGGCTCAGTAGGTACTCCGGTCCAGGAGCAGCTTCACCTGGAGAGAGAGGGCGGGGCTTCCACTCCTCCTTTGGGCTCAGAGGCCGATGGGTGGGACATCTGTAGCATAGGAGCCGCCCGGCTTCCCTGCCCCGATGGTGCCTGGGTGGAGGCAAAGGCAAGAGAGGAGGTGGGGCGGGGAAAACAGGCGAGCAAAGACCCTGCACAGCTGGCCGGAAGTAAGCACAGAGACCTCCGGCCAAGCTGGGTTGGGGCAGGGAGGGCGAGGCAGCAGTGGAGAGCTCGGAATCCCCTCCCTCCAGCCACTTCCCAAGGGGGCTGGTTGGAAGGGGGGGAAAGCGGCACATTTTTCAAAGGGCATGGGACGCGGGACAAATAATGAAAAAGTGTGACTGTCCAGCTGAAAGCGGGACGTCTGGTCACACTAGGCCAGTGGTTCTCAACCTGGGGGTCAGGACCCCTTTGGGGGTCGAATGACTGTTTCACAGGGGTCGCCTAAGACCGTAGAAAAAGACAAATTTCCCAGGGTGTTAGGAACAAAAGCTTCTATTCCTTGGAACAAATTTTTACAATCCGACCAACCAGGCATTTACAGTGGGGGCGTCCCTCTGACCTTCCTGCCAATCAGCTGAAAGCTCTGTTGGGAGAATTGGCGCTAGACTTATGGTTGGGGGTCACCACAACACGAGGAACTGTATTAAGGGGCCACGGCGTTAGAAAGGTTGAGAACCACTGCACTAGGTTATGCACATGTAGGCTGGAGGGCATTGCATTAAGGGCATGGGCACGCATGTGCATTCTATTGCATGCGCACATTCCCTTTTGGCATTTGAGCCAAAACAGGTTCGCCATCACTGACCTAACCTATGGGAAACACACTTCCTTGAAAAACGTTGGTAATTTATTTATTTATTTATTTATTTATTTATTTATTGGATTTGTATGCCGCCCCTCTCCATGGACTCGGGGTGCTAACAACAGTGATAAAAACAGAATGTCAAAATCCAATACTAAAACAGCTAAAAACCCTTGTTATAAAACCAATCATACATACAAACATACCATACATAAATTGTAGAAGCCTAGGGGGAAAGATTATCTTAGTTCCCCCATGCCTGACGGCAGAGGTGGGTTTTGAGGAGTTTACGAAAGGCAAGGAGGGTGGGGGCTATTCTAATCTCTGGGGGGAGTTGGTTCCAGAGGGCTGGGGCCGCCACAGAGAAGGCTCTTCCCCTGGGTCCCACCAACCAACATTGTTTAGTTGACAGGACCCGGAGAAGGCCCACTCTGTGGGACCTAACTGGTTGCTGGGATTAGTGCAGCAGAAGGCGGTCCCTGAGATAATCTGGCCCGGTGCCATGAAGGGCTTTATAGGTCATAACCAACACTTTGAATTGTGACCGGAAACTGATCGGCAACCAATGCAAACTGCGGAGTGTTGGTGTGACATGGGCATATTTAGGGAAGCTCATTTCAATTTCAATAAAGTTCTTTCCAAACCCTTTTGCTGCTTGAGAACGGTGGAGTCATTTTGCCCAGCCGATAAATTGTTGTAACTCTCCTTCCGCCCACCTATTTGTTCATTCATTTGCTGTTTAGTAAACTGCTCGTGCACATGGTTCAAGAGTTTCCTGTTTAGCAACTTTGCCAATTAATTCTTATTAAGGCAGCAGCTTCAACTCCATCCTGCAGGCAGGAAGTCAATACAAATAAAATTTCCAGCTTCTGCTTTACATAACGACACCCCTGGGGAAAACGATTCTTACTGCATGTTGGTGAAAGGGCTTCTGTGATTTCTCCCTCTCCCTGGAGCATTAAATTATAATGTCATTGACCACAAATGTATTCTGCTTGAGTTACATTTTAAGCTGGCTCTTACTGATAGCTGGCTGAATGCAAGCTCTATTATACAGCTAAGAGCTTAATAGAAGAGAATAGAGTGATACCTTGTCTTACAAACTTAATTGGTTCCGGGACAAGGCTCTTAAGGTGAAAAGTTTGTAAGACGAAACAATGTTTCCCATAGGAATCAATGGAAAAGCGATTAATGCGTGCAAGGCCAAAATTCACCCCTTTTGCCAGCCGAAGCGCCTGTTTTTGTGCTGCTGGGATTCCCCTGAGGCTCCCCACCATGGGAAACTCCACCTCTGGACTTCTGTGCTTTTGCAATGCTGCAGGGGAATCCCAGCATCACAAAAATGAGTGCTTCGCTGGCAATGGAAGTCCGGAGGTGGGGTTTCCCAGTGAAGGGAGCATCAGTGAAATTGCAGCATCGCAAAAACACCGAAGTCCTCGAAACCCCACCTCCAGACCTCTGTGTTTTTGCAATGCTGCGATTTCGCTGAGGCTCCCGTCGCTGGGAAACCCCACCTCCGGATTTTTGTTGCCACTGAAGCGCCCGTTTTTGCGCTGCTGGGATCCCCTGCTGGAATTCCCCTGCAGCATTACAAAAACACGGAAGTCTGGAGGTGGGGTTTCCCATGGAGGGGAGCCTCAGGGGAATCACAGCAGCGCAAAAACGAGCGCTTTGCTGGCAACAAAAGTCCGCAGGTGGGGCATCCCAGCGGCGGCGGTGGGTTTGTAAGGTGAAAATAGTTTGTAAGAAGAGGCAAAAAAATCTTAAACCCTGGGTTTGTATCTCGAGAAGTTTGTATGATGAGGCGTTTGTAAGACGAGGTATCACTGTATTTGTATCTCAGGATACTTGATGCTTGGTTGTTTGCTTGCAGATATCTCATTACACAACTAGGTAACAGCATAAATGCTGGAAAGGAGTGAGGTTTGCAAGAAGGAGAAGGAGGAGGATGACAATTATGGGGTCTTTAGTACTCTGTGAGCTTGGTTGTTTTCTTGCAGATGTTTCATTATGTAACTAGGTAACATCAATGCTAGGAGTGGGTTTGCTTGCTCTTTTTATACTAGTGCAACACTGGTGGATTCCTACTGGTGCAGTCTGGTGCACTGCTTCGGTAGTGACTTGCCGATGGCGCAGTTCTGGCACAATGGCTCTGGTCTGTCTTTGCCGCTCTGTGCAAGCTGCCATCTTTTAAAAAATAATTTTCTGTGATTTTTGGCTCTCTGAGCATGTGCAGAAGGAAAATTGTTCCTCTGCACATGCACAGAAGGAAAATTGCGCTGGGGACGCGCACAAAACATTGCAATGCGCACACAGTGCACTTGTAAGAAAAGGTAATCTTACGTAGCTTCTTCTCTAGAAACACTGATTTATTGACCAGAGCATACAAAACATTCGTCAGACCTATTCTAGAATATAGTTCATCTGTGTGGAATCCACTGCATATCAGATATTAATACAACCGAAGGAGTCCAGAAATACTTCACAAGAAGAGTCCTTCACTCCTCACGTAACAAATTACCCTACTCCTCCAGATTTCAAATACTAAATCTAGAAAATTTACATCGTCTCCGAACTGATTTAACTGTTGTTCATAAAATCATGCATTATAATGTACTCCCTGTCAGTGACCACCTTTAACAACAACAACACAAGAGCATGTAATAGATACAAACTGAACGTAAATCGCTCCAAACCTGACTGCAGAAAATACGATTTCAGCAATAGAGTGGTCACCGCCTGGAACTCATTACCTGATTCTGTCCCCCAACCCCAAAATCTTCAACCTTACATTATCTACAATTGACCTCTCCCCTTTTCTAAGAGGTCTGTAAGGGGCATGCATAAATGCATTTATGTGCCTAATATCCCTGTCCTACTGTCTTATTACCCTTTCTATTACTACGTTCTACTTATGTTAATATGTACTATAATGCTATACTTGTTTGACAAATAAATAAATAAAATAAAATCCACCCCTGTAGTGCAAGGATGTCAATCCCAAGGCCTGGAGCCAGAGCCAGCCCATGGGATGTTTAGATCTAACCTACGGGCCACCCTGGAAACAGGGAAGGACCGGCCTGCGGTGACTCTGCCAGCGAATATGTAGCTTGGGATGGCCACAGGCAGCCCTCCTGTTCCATTTTCCATAACAAAGGGTTGCAGGAGGCTGTTGCAGCAAAAAATTGAGCTTGGGAGCCCGTTTTCACTGGCAAAGTACTCCGCCCACCACAAGTGCCTTTGGTGCCACCATGTGAGGGTAGAAAGTTTATGCACTATTTATTGAACACTTAATAGTTTATTTATTGTCCTTCCTTCTTTAGCACCTTACTATGCTCCTTAATTACTTTTAAAATAGGAAATAATTAAATAGTGTGTTTTTACCCATAAACGCTTTAATCATTTTAATCCTTATCTAGAACTGAACTTTTATAGCAATTTGAGAAAAGTTAGCTACTTGCCTAATCTGTTATCATACTGAACCTTGTGGGTTCAATACAAAACCTTAAAATATCACTGGGCTCCTCAACAAATCATGCTGTCTATCATGTGTCCTTTTTGTGGCTATTCAAATAATGGGACTTAATCAACCGAAAAAGAGCCCAAGCAACCTATTTGAAAACTTATCTCGGTCGGTAAGCCACTCCCACCTAGTCACATGACCTTTAAACCACCACCACCGGTCACATGATTGTCAAGCTACTCCCACCTGGTCACATGGCCAGCAAACCACTCCTACCCAGTCACATGACCATCGAGCCACACCCACAAAATAAGCCATGCCCACAGAGTGGCAGTAAAAATTTTGACAGCCCATCACTGCCTGGCGCATCGAGCTGGCCATGCCCCCTGGCCACTCCCCGCAAGGTCAAACACAACCCTGCTATGTCCCTCAATGAAATCGAGTTTGACATCCCTGTACTAGTGGCTTTCCCTGTCATTGGTAGCAGTGTTTTCACTGGTTCCTTGATCAGACTGTTATATACTGTTGTTTGTCTAAGACGATAGTTGATTGGGATACTGTTTGCTGCTTGATCGTCTCTCTTGTGAGACGTTACCTCCTTGAATAGCATGCAGGCAGTGAGGGCCTTTCCTCACAAAACAGAGGTTTTTCATAAGATGTGAGTTACGAGCAAGACGTGCACCCAGGGGATGTTTGGTTTCTAGAACAGGAACTGAAAAAGAAACTGAAGCTGCACCTTGATTTCAAAAACTCCCTTTAGACCAGTGCATGCCTTAAAAGGAAGGGAAGGAAAGCAACAAAACTATGGGCTGTGTAACTTTTTTAGTTGTGTTTCACATACAATTAAAAAATACGGTAGGTGACTGTCGTATTTTTCAGAGTACAGTGGAACCTCTACCTACAAACGGCTCTACTTGCCAACTTTTCTAGATAAGAACCGGGTGTTCAAGATCTTTTTGCCTCTTCTCAAGAATCATTTTCCACTTACAAACCCGAGCTTCTGAAACTGTAACCGGAAAAGGCAGGGAGAAGCCTCCGTGGGGCCTCTCTAGGAATCTCCTAGGAGGAGGAAACAGGGCAGGAAAAGGTCGGGAGAAGCCTCTGTGGGGCCTCTCTAGGAATCTCCTGGGAGGAAACAAGGCCGGAAAAGGTCGGGAGAAGCCTCTGTGGGGCCTCTCTAGGAATCTCCTGGGAGGAAACAAGGCCGGAAAAGGTCGGGAGAAGCCTCTGTGGGGCCTCTCTAGGAATCTCCTGGGAGGAAACAGGACCTCCACCCTCCCTGTGGTTTCCCCAATTACACGCATTATTTGTTTTTACATTGATTCCTATGGAAAAATTTCTTCTTCTTACAAACTTTTCTACTTAAGGACCTGGTCACAGAACAAATTAAGTTCGTAAGTAGAGGTACCACTGTATAAATCGCACCTTAATTTTTGGGGAGGAAAATAGGGGTAAAAAATAATCTGCCCCCCAAATATTCATCTGACTAGTCCTTAGTCTGGTCAGCTTCAGCACATTAGTTTGCTGGTTTTGAGCACAGGTGCTTGCTTTTTATCCCCTGGTTGCGGATAAAAAACAGTTTCTAAAACATTTCACTTCTCTCTCACTTCAAAGAGAGAAGCAATGAGAAAGGGAGGCAACGGGAAGGTCACTTCGCTAGCAAAGGACAGGATATTGCTTCACTCGTTAGCATCTCAGGGCTAAAAAAAGAAGGAGAAGATTGCTTCACTGTTAATATCTTGTTGGGGCTGAAAAAAGGCTTAGCTGGTTGTCAGAGGGGGCAGCAATGAAAAAACCAGGCAAAGGGAAGATCTCTTATCTAGCAAAAAATGGAAGATCATTTGAGCACCTTGTTAGGGCTGAAAAACGCTTAGTAAAAGCTATATTTGGAGTATAAGGCGCACCCAAATTTTCAGACTTTTTTTGGGGGGGAGACGTGTCTTATACTCTGAAAAATATGGTATATTAACATGAATCCAAGATACATATAATGTGGAAAAATTTAAAGGAAAAAAAACCATATAAAAAGTCTACTGTTACAACTATTGGGGGAAAGATCAGAAGCAACGTGAGAAAATATTATTTCACTGAAAGAGTAGTAGATATTTGGAACAAATTTCCAGCAGACATGGTTGGTCAATCCACAGTCACTGAATTGAAACATGCCTGGGATAAACATAGATCCATCCTAAGATAAAATACAGGAAATAGTATAAGGGCAGACGAGATGGACCATGAGGTCTTTTTCTGCCGTCAATCTTATGTTTCTATGTTTCTAACCTGAATAAAGAGAGGGGCACTATACATTTAAATTTGATCATATTTAAAAAGTGTATCGATCTATTGCTATTAGGTTAAAAAGACAGTTTGTGTAGTGATGAAAGCCTCTGGCTAGAAACTAGGGGAAGACGAGTTCGAGTCCCACCTTAGAAACAAAAGCAGCTGAGTGACTTTGAGCCAGTCACTTTCTCTCAGCCCCAAGGAGGAAATAATGGCAAACCACTTCTGAAAAACCTTTCTAAGAAAACTTTCCAGGAATTCTCCAGGCAGTTTGTAAAAATCAGACATGACTGAAGAGAAGAAGAAAAAATTAAAGCAAGCCATGACATCCAACCAAGTTTCATAAAATTGTGGTTCTTCCTTCCGACATTTAATTTCCTTAACTCAACTTGTGATTATTTTTTCTAATCACAACTTGGTTGTAATACTACCTAGAGCAATGTTCCAAAAATATTGTTTGGGTTTGTAAAATTAAATAGATAAATCAATTATTTATTTTTAACCTCATGGTTTAGTCCTGTAAATAACCTTAGCTCTGGAGAATATTCAGTTTTTTGTTTAGTGATGTTACTTGCCTCTTTAAAAAATTCATCAAGAAGGTATATCAGATGACCACCACAAATGAAAACATGTTTTTAAGGCAACCTCTCCAGCATTTGGGAGAATAATTTTAATATTTATGAGCCAGGCTAACAGGACTCAAATACCAACAATGTTTAATTTTCCACTTCACTTGTTGTACTGAAACTGAAGTATAAAACTGATTTCCATAAATGTTGTCAATTTATCTCCTGTATGGGATTATCAAGATCAGCAACCCAAGCAGCCATCGGATAGCTTTTCCATTTCAAATTACAACAATAACCTATAATCTTTTGAAATTCCTTTGGGATGTTCTGAATAATGAAGTATTCTCAAAATTTGTGTAAGGTTGTATTGCCAAAGTGCTAATACAGTATTTCTATTTTCAATTCAATGTATTACAGACATGAACCAGAGACCAGAACATATTAAAAAAAACATTCAATAAATACAGAATTAAAAATTCTAGAATAAAATAATAAATAACAACTAAAATCTATGATAAAAGCCAGTCTGTTCATTATACATGGTCTAACTATACTAAAATTACAATCCATAAACTTTGAGGCCGGTAGTTGGTTTAATAAAGAGAAAGATATAAGCATAGAAACATAGAAAATTGATCGCAGGAAAGACGTCATGGTCCATCTAGTCTGCCCTTATACTATTTCATGTATTTTATCTTAGGATGGATTTATGTTTATCCCAGGCATGTTTCAATTCAGTTACGGTGGATTTACCAACCACCTCTGCTGGAAGTTTGTTCTAAGCATCTACTCCTCTTTCAGTCAAATAATATTTTCTCACCTTGCTTCTGATCTTTCCCCAAACTAACCTCAGATTGTGCCCCCTTGTTCTTGGGTTCACTTTCCTATTAAAAACACTTCCCTCCTGAACCTTATTTAACCTTTTCACATATTTAAATGTTTCGATCATGTCCTCCCCTTTCCCTTCTGTCCTCCAGACTGAGTTCATTAAGTCTTTCCTGATAAGTTTTTAGGCTTAAGACCTTTTGTAGCCCGTCTTTGGACAATGGGCGATGCAAAGGGTTTGCCACATTTATTGTATAAAATAGCTATGGTGGATTAGACATGTTTCTGATGAATTCTCAGGGCTGCTGTGCAGAATCTAGCCACCTGCACTGTGATTTCGAACTGTTCGTCTTTAAGCAGACACCGGAGATAATGATTGTTGGAACAGTCAGGATATTTACCAATGATTGGAAATACATGGGTGTCCCCCCTCCCCGAATCTCAATGTAAAAGGAACATTGAAGGAGTATGTGCCCCAAAGTTTACCTCTGCCCAGAATTCTATTATCTATTTTACCCTAGAATTAGATATGCGACGTTTCGGTGAAATCACATTCACCATCATAAGGCTGAAGTTTTAAGCTTCGTGTTGCTGTAAATCTTCAGCCTGATGATGGTGAATGTGATTTCACCGAAACGTCGCATAGACATGCAAAATATTACACAGGGCAAAACCCGAACTCAGAACAATCTACATATATATACCCATGAAAATCTACGAAAACATATATATATATATATATATATATATATATATATATATATATATATATATATATATATATATATAAATAAAGTATCTTTATTGTTTTGCAGGAAAAAAAAGAAGAAAAGAAGAAAGAAAAAAAGTAAAAACAATAAGGAGTAAAAACAATATTTCTCACATGTTTTGTTCTAGTTTAACAGATCTTAATCCATTTCTATTACCTTTCTGATACCTTTCTTTATCTTTTGTATATTTACATATAAATATCGCAAGTAAATTTTACTAATTAATATAGAAAAAAAATACATTGAGAAGAAAAAGAGTAATAAAAGTCATACTTCCTAAGGTAATTATTATCCTTCTTTTGTATACTGATACTTTGTATTGTTACATTTTCAGCCTTTGTTTCGAATCCATTCGTGCCATTTTTCCCAAATTCGTTTAGATTTTTTACTTTCAATCCCCTTAATTGAATTTGTCATTTCATCCATCTCAATACATTTATATATTTTATCAATAATTAAGCTCTCTGATGGAGTTTGTTCATTTTTCCATGTTTGTGCCAATGAGATTCTGACTGCAGTGCTTATATGTGTTATGAGGAAGAGCGTTTGTTTGGTATAAGATCTTTTCCAAATTCCTAAGAGTAAACCTTCTGGTGTGTATTCTATCTTCTCTTTTATAATTTCAGTGAGCCAATTATGAGTTGTTTTCCATATTCTTTTATATTTTTGATACGGTCATAAGACTAATCAGTCAATAATCTATCTAATCTGTTACCCAGAAGGGATTTGAGCTGATATTGAAAAGGCTACTGTAGTTTATCACCTATCCATTGTAGTATCTGATCTTTACTGAGAGGCTCACTGTGGCTATAAAAGAAAAAAAATATTTTAATCTCTAAAGATTATGTGCTCTCAAAGAGCAGAGTTTGCGATAGTCAAAAGCACATGTAACTTTTGCAGATCTTTGATCTGGAACACAGGAAAGTCTGCACGGGGCTTTTGGAGAAAAACCAATGTTGTGCCACGTGTGATACATCTTCTTTCTGTGGGCTGATAAATACGTTTTCCTAATTTATGCAAAGCACAATCCTGGGGAACATCTATTAACAACCACCAACCCCCCCCGGCTCTGCTCAGGGATAGCTGTGGATGACCGTTGTATCTTTGCCCAAGCATATCTAGTGTGGCATTCGCCCATTCCTGGACTGGCGAGCCCTACTCACTATCAATCCTTGCTCATTTCCTAGTGGGATTATTGCAGTGTGGGGCTAGCAGTTACTAGTGGTCCAGAATGCGGTATTTATTTATGTATTATTTGGATTTGTATGCCGCCCCTCTCCGAAAACTCGGGGCGGCTATGAAATGCTAAATATCCCTTAGTTCAGTGATGGTGAACATTTTTTCCTTGCGTGCCAAAAGAGCGTGGGCGCATGCTATCGCACATGCACGAGTGCCCACGCCCATAATTCATTGCTGGGGAGGGCAAAAACACCTCCCCCCACCTGCCCGGAGGCCCTATGGAGGCTGGAAATGGCCTGTTTCCCAACTACTGGTGAGCCCAGTAGGCTCCTGTTTATTAATTTATTTATTTATTAATTGGACTTTTATGCTGCCTCTCTCCGAGGACTCGGGACATCTTACAACATATAATAAAGCAATACATAACATTTCACCCTCCCCAGGCTCCAAAGGCTTCCCTGGAGCTAGGGGAGGGTTAAAACGCCCTCCCCATCTGCCCGGAGGCTCTCTGGAAGCCAAAAATGTCCTCCCAGAGCCTCTGTGTTTGCCAAAAATCAGCTAGCTGGCACACACCTGCACGTTGGAGCTGAGCTAGGGCAACAGCACATGTGCCAGCAGATATGGCTGTGCGTGCCACCTGGGGCACCCATGCCATACATTCACCATCATTGCCTTAGTTTGTCCATATTAATACCATTGTTGCATGAACGACACTGGTTCCTAATTTATTTCTGGTTGCAATTCAAGTTGCAAGTTATCATCCTTAAAGACCTATATCAATGTTTCCCAACCTTTGAAGATGATAGGCTTTCAACTCCCAAAACTCCCAGCCAGCTATTCTGAGCATCGGAGTTCAAATATTTTCAAACTGCCAACGTTGAGAAATACTGCCCTGCATAGTTCAGAGAGACCAACGTGATCAATATAAAAATAAGATCTTTGCTGCATTTTTTGGGGGGGAGAGGGTAACTAAAGAGAAACACTCTTCCACAACTACAGAGGGGTAGGGGGATAAAATCTACCTCCTGTGGAATTCCACAATTCGAATTCTGAAAATCTTACCTCATTTGGAGCATGAGCCAAAGCGAGGCGTGTAGAAAAAGGCAAAGCTTTGGAGAGTGACTCAAAGAGGAAAAGAAAGTCCGTTGCTTGCGTTCTTCTTACTGCAACTGAACTGAACTGTCTTTGCAGGATGTCTTTACCGCCTATGTGTGCGTTCAGATGCTTGAAATGATACAAAGCCTGAATGGTCCACCTGATTATAGTCATTTTGGTAACGGCAAGATACAGCAGTCTGAATTGAGAAGGCTTATTTCAAACGATGAAGTTTCTGCTGGTGGCAGAAGTTCATTCAGGAAACCAGGCAATGTAATCATTATTATTGTTGTTGTTGTTGTTATTGTTGTTATTGTTGTTATTGTTGTTATTATTATTGTTGTTATTATTATAATATTTATTTATTTATTTATCTATTTATTTATCTATTTATTTATCTATCTATTTATCTATCTATTTATCTATCTATTTATCTATCTATTTATTTATCTATCTATCTATCTATCTATCTATCTATCTATCTATCTATCTATCTATCTATCTATCTATCTATCTATCATTTATTTATTTATTTATTTATTTATTTATCTATCTATTTATTAGATTTGTATGCCGCTCCTCTCCAAAGACTTGCAGCGGCTCACAACAATAAAACACAGTACAAATCTAATGATTAAAAATAATTTTAAACCCTTAAAATAAAAACAACCATACATCTCAGACAAACCATGCATAAAATGAAACATGTAGTAATACTCAACATGTAGACAGAACTCTTTATTTTCAAACAACTCTGGAGTTGTTAACCTGATCTTACGTAGCTTCTGCTCAGGCAACCTCACTCTACTCACAAGAGCCTACAAAACTTTTGCCAGACCCATCCTAGACTACTGCTCATCTGTCTGGAATCTAAACCACATCTCAGACATCAACACCCTTGAAAATGTCCAAAGATATTTCACCAGAAGAGCCCTTCACTCCTCCACTCGAAACAGAATATCCTACGAAAATAGACGAACAATCCTAGGCCTAGAAAGCCTAGAACTACGACGCATAAAACACGATCTGAGTATTGCCCACAAGATCATATGCTGCAATGTCCTACCAGTCAATGACTACTTCAGCTTCAACCGCAATAACACAAGAGCACGCAACAGATTCAAACTTAATACGAACCGCGCCAAACTTGACTGTAAAAAATATGATTTCAACAATCGAGTTATCGAAGCGTGGAACTCATTACTGGACTCAATTGTGTCAACCCCTAACCCCTAACATTTCTTCCTTAGACTCTCCACGATTGACCTCTCCAGGTTCCTATGAGGCCAGTAAGGGGCGTACATAAGTGCACTGGTGTGCCTTTCGTCCCCTGTCCAATTGTCTTTCCTTTCTTTCACCTATCTTATATATTCTCTTCCTTTCATATATCCTCTCCTCTAAGTTCACTTTCACCCTCCTTTATATTATCACATGTCTATTTTCTTCCTATGTATTTATGTATTGAACAAATGAATAAATACATAAATAAAATAAATAAATAACTTTCAGGACGAAAAGGCATTAAAGTGGTTTGGGGCAAACGAATCAAGTTGTCTCTGAACTTTAGAACTGTTTTGGAAAACTAGATTTGGGTCTCTCAATCATCTTCAACTAATGCTTCAAATTCCTTCAATTCAGAGAGATTTGAGATATGAAGCCATCTAAATTAATGTGGACATTATTTATTTGTTTGTTTGTTTTGTCAACTACATATTGGAGGTATGTAAAGATATAATAATATTCATATACATGATACTAGTATAAAAAAAATATAAGAAGAAACATTAGATATAATAATATTCATATACAGTGGCACCTCTACCTAAGAACGCCTCTACTTAAGAACTCTTCTAGCTAAGAACTAGGTGTTCAAGATTTTTTTTGCCTCTTATTCAATTCTATTAAACCAAAAATTTAATCTAACGCCACCAACTCTTTATCAATCTAATATAAAGTTATTAATCTATAAAAAAACATTTTAGCTCAATTATGCTGATTATTTATATCAAATTATAAAAAATGATATTCTTATCACAATTAGATACGATATAATAATTCTAAATAGAGAAATAGTTTTATAACATTCCAATGCCAATCATCCATTTTGCTTAAATTTGTCCACCTCTATTTTCTTAGCTTCTTTTTTCTCTTTATTTTACTATTGTACCAACATCTTTTTTTCCCCCAAGTTCCTTTCCCCGCTTTTAAATGTGTTATTTGTGTAGGTCTACCTTCAATTCCTCTTAATCTTTTCTCTTTACTTCCCCCTCTTGTTTCGTTTTTATCACTGTAAATCCCAGTGTAATCATTATAAATCTCGATATTAATCATCAACCTGTCCTTCGTTTTCAATGTCTTTTTCCCTTTTGTCACTGCAATTTCCTGTACACTCATCCCTTTATTCTTCCTTTTCAGATCTTTCCCCATCTTTACTCTTTTCTTTTTCTTCATCCTCTTTATTTCCATTTTTTGCTGATATTATTTGTAAATGTTCATTGTATTCCAACTGTTTTTCTATTTCCTTTCCATCTCCAATCTCCATAAAATACCTTTTTAGGTCTTCACCTAAGTCTTTAACTAACCAGCTCCTCATAATCACATCTTTCCATCTCATCAAATTTCACACTTCACAAAATCATGTTTGAAATCAAATTCTAGCTGCTAGCATCGGCCTACTTCCACAGCTTTTTATAGTATCTTTTAAGTGTTGTGGTTAGCTCTGGCCCAGCTCCTGCCCCAAGGACTGTGGATGTGGGGGAGACATCCACATGCTGCAGGCCTGATTTGCCCCCCCCCCAGTGGAATCTGCTGATGAAGGCTCCTCTGACCAAAAAGACATGAGTGACAGGGAGGAGGAGAGTGTGGCAGACAGCTCAGAAGGAGATCAATTATCTCTCTCCTCCTTGGATTCAGAACAAGAGTTAATGATACAGCCAGGCATGCAGAGAGCGATGCATAGGCAACAACAACTGAGAGATTATTATCAAAGAAAATGAGGCCACCTGTGGTTGGGTGGGGCTGTGGTAATTAGCGAGGCTGCTATAAATAGCAGCCTGTGGGTTTGGCCATTGTGGAGGATTATCTGATCATTGTGTTTCGTGACCGCTTTACTGACTTTGACCTTTTGTGTGCTGCTTTTCCCCCGCTTTGAAACTCAACCAGAGCAAAGTGTGTTTCACTTTGTGAAAGAAGAAGGACTGTGAATTGCGTCACAGCTGCAAGCTAAGTATCACAGAACTGATAAGGGACTTGTACAAATTACCAGTTTGTTTGGAGACGAGTGCTCTTTGCTATACCAAAAGAGGGCTTAGGTTAAGTGAATTTTCATTATAAAGAACATTGTTTTGAATTTTCAAACGTGTGTGTGTCTGAAATTTGTACCTGTGAATTTTTGGGAGGAGTCTACCAGAGAGCCCGACAGAACATTAAGTAGCAAGTTTTATTATCAGTTAGTGAGTTAGTAAGGTATGTCTTTTTAACAAATATGTCTCTGTTTACATCCAATGAGTGCTTCAAAAATTATTTTCTTCAAATTCTTCTATTTCTTCTATTTCCATCTCATCATCTCAGAAGGTTTGTAGTCTTTTGCAATTCTTCATTTATAGTCTTTTAAAATAATCTGATCCAGTTCACCAAGCCAGTGATGGTGATCCTTTTTCCCCTCAAGTGCTGAAAGAGCGTGCACTCATAATTCAATGCCTGAGGAGGGCAAAAACAGCTCCTCCCACCCCCTGGAGGCCCTCCGGAGGCTGGAAACAGCCTGTTTCCCAAATTCTGGTGGGCCCAGTAGGCTCGTGTTTCGCATTCCTCAGGCTCCAAAGACTTCCCTGGAGCCAGGAGTAAAAATGTCCTTGACCTCTTTGCCTCCCCATGTTTGCCGATGCCCTGCCCGCCATGTCGGAAGTGCCGAGCCAAGGCCGCCTAGTTAGTGGAAGCCAAAAACGCCCTCCTGGAGGATTTGTATGAGCCAAAAATCAGCTGGCACCTATTTGTGGCACCATGCCATAGGTTCACCATCACTGGCCTAAGCCGAGTGGTATTCAGCTGGTTCAGACCGGTTTGGGCGAACTGATATTAGCTACCGACGGGTGAGTTGGTCCATCCAGCCTGACAATATGCTATCCCATTTAAGCACATTTTAAGCCGCATGCATACATACTAGCTGCATACATGAGCATAGCATACTCACATTTGCGAGCCAGTAGGGAAAGTAAGTGAATATCACCTCCCTTTTTGTGGAGAGGAGTAAAGGCTTCTGACCATTGCTCATCTCATGCCCCCTACAGGTAAATCTGAGAATATCAGCTTGGGAATATTTCTGGTAAGCCGTCTGCAACAATAACAACAACAGGAAGTTTTGACCAAGAGTTACATAACGTGTATGTGGTTGTTTCTTCATTAATTCAAAACAGCATATTCAACAAAACTACAGTATGGTTGTTTTTGGATGTAGTTCCTGGAATGAATCCATTTGAATAAATATCAAACTCAATTTTTTGAGCTGGAAATCAGGTTAGCGAGCCAATTGTAGGACTCTTGGTTGATGAGGTATTGGAGAAACAAACAACTACTCATTTTATTGTTATTCATAGCAATAATAACTAGTCAGTTTTATGTTGTTTCCAAGATTGTTATGTGGAGATGCGCTTATATGTGCCCCTTACAGACAAATTCCTTGTGTGTCCAATCACACTTGGTGAATAAATAATTCTATTCTATTCTATTCTATTCTGATTTCAAGTCTGGTGGAATAAGGTATTCTGTTGCGAGCAAAAGAGTGGAAGACTCATCTTGTAAAATATTTCTGGACTCTCTCGATTGGAGTAATGTCAGATATGCATTGCAGGTTCCAAAAAGGTGAGCTGGATTTGAGAAATATTAAAAAGGCAGAATATTATATTATATAATATTATATTTCCCTAAAGGAGAAACATGCTTTTGGGAAGCAGCCCCCACCTTTCTTAATAGCCCCAGCAGGACTGGGACCAACACTCCGCAGTCCGCATTGGTTGCCGATCAGTTTCCGGTCACAATTCAAAGTGTTGGTTATGAACCTTTAAAGCCCTTCATGGCATCAGAGCAGAATATCTCCGGGACCGCCTTCTGCCGCACGAATCCCAGTGACCAGTTATGTCCCACAGAGTTGGCCTTCTCTGGGTCCCGTCGACTAAACAATGTCGGCTGGCGGGACCGAGGGGAAGAGCCTTCTCTGTGGCGGCTCTGACCCTCTGGAACCAACTCCCCCCAGAGATCAGAATTGCCCCCACCCTCCTTGCCTTTCGTTAGCTCCTTAAAACCCACCTCTGTTGTCAGGCATGGGGGAACTGAGATATTCCCTTCCCCCTAGGCCTATACAATTTATGCATGGTATGTTTAGTTTTTAAATAAGGGTCTTTTAATTATTTTAAATATTAGATTTGCTGTATGTTGTTCATTATTGTTGTTAGCCGCCCTGAGACTACAGAGAGGGGCGGTATTCAAATCAAATCAAATCAAATCAAATAAATAAATAAATAAATAATAGATGGATGGATGGATGGACGGACGGACGGACGAACGAACGAACAAATAAATAAATAAATAAATAAATGAATAAATCCTATCTACAAGACAAAAGATCTTCAGCCTTAGGGTGGTGGGATTAGTCCTTACTCAAGATCCAAACCAGGAAAACGCCATTAAGAACACAATAGGAATTTATTTAATTCGACTTCTATGCTGCCCAATCCCGAAGGACTCAGGACAGCTTACAACAACAATATAAATACAAAAAAGAAGTCAACTTTAAAATCTAAAAAATGATAAAAAACCCAATTTAAAAACCCATAAATTAATCAATCACAACAACAGGCATACTAAACTTTCACACGTTTTGGCCATGATAGTTGTTAATTCATAGCCCCCCAGGCCTGCCGACAAAGCCAGGTCTTAGTGGCCTTGCGGAAGGCCAGTAGGGTGGGAGCAGTAGGGACATCAGGGGGGAGTTGATTCCATAGAGCCGGGGCAGCCACAGAGAAGGCCCTCCCTTGCGGGCCCACCAATCTACATTGCTTAGTCGACGGGACCCGGAGGAGGCCGACGCTGTGTGCACTTATTGGACTCTGGGAGGTATGTGGCAAGAGATGGTCCCGTAAATAGTCTGGCCATGAGCCATGTGAGGCTTTATAGGTAATAGCCAACACTTTGAATTGTGCCCGGAGACTAATAGGAAGCCGGTGCAACTTGCAGAGCATAGGTGTTATATGGGTGCACCGATTTAACCCCTATGACAGCACACGTGGCTGCATTCTGGACCATTCTGAACACTCTTCAAGGGTATCCCCATGTAGGGTGTGTTGCAATAATCAAGACGGGAGGTGATGAGGGCCTGAGTTACTGTGCATAGAGTCTCCTGGTCCAAGTAGGGCCACAACTGGTACACCATCACCCTTTCAGAACACAAGTCTCTTCATTACATCATCAGCCAGCAAGCTTCAACCAAACCTGGGAGCTCAGACAACTTCAGCTATGACCTCTGCGTAACCCCTTGGGAGTCTGACAGCAGCCAATAGAATGCATTTCTTGCACAGGAACAGGAAGCTCAAGGGCAAGGCCCAAGAGGGGCTATAAAAACCCTTCACTCTCCACTCCATGTGGTCAGCTGTCCAGGACTTCAAACCCACGTGGTCCTGTCCATCAATAAGCCCTCTTTCCAACCACCCTCCATGTTTCCAGTGTTTTTCTCCCTCCCTGAACTAGATGGATATTTGTTCCAACAGTAGAACCACAAAGGGGAGGCCGCCTGTGAAGCCAATGCAGAAGTGGGTAATAAATCAACAGCTTGCCACACTATCTGTAGAAGCCCTGATGTTTATGGGAACTTGGGAGGGGTGATATTCATGACGGAAGAGATGCAGCCACGAAGCATTCTTTCAAGAGGTTCAAGGCCATCCTATATCCGCCACCTGGGCGGAAGCAGAGGAAGGAGTTGCCGTGCTGTTACAACCTGATTGGGCAACGTGACAAGTTTGTGGGTGGGGGGCAGGGCATGTGAACTTAAATAGATCTACTCCAAACATGACTACCCTGTTTTCCCGAAAATAAGATGTACCCCGAAAGTAAGGCATGTCAGAGGTTTTGCAGAATTTGCTAATATAAGGCACCCCCCAAAAATAAGGCGTAGTCAAGTTTACATACGGTACGGTGGAAAAACATACGGTACCATTCAAAGCTGTTCATAGCGGTACCGTAATAATGTGGCGTCCCCTGCTGGCCCCTTCCATCGCTTTGTACTGTCCAGTACAGCAGACACAGTCTGCTGCTGTCTCACCGCCATTACAGTCTCCACTACAGTGCCTCTGGTGGCCAGAAGCTGCAATAGCGGGAGTATACTGTTGTACCATATAAGTATACTGCAGTGATTTTCAACCTTTTTTGAGCTGCGGCTCAAAATCCATTTACAAAATCCTGGGGCACACCATCAACCAAAATGACACTCTAAGACAGTACATATTATACATATTGCCCCCCCCCCCTTGTGTGTGTGGGTATACACACTCTTGAACCATTTCCCAAAACAGGTGAGGGCTGGGGTTTTTTTCTCTCTTATTCTTTGGGTGCTTTTATCATATGCTTTAAATCAAGAGTCACTTCTCTCTTGTTTCTCTTTCTTTCCTCTCATTCTCTGCCTCAATCATTTTCTCATTTCTCTTTTTTTCTCCCCTTTTTTCTCACATTTCTCTCTCTCCCTCTCCTTCTCTCTCTTTCTTTCTTTCTCTCTCATACACAAACTCTCTCTTGCTTGCTTTCTCTCTCTTTCTCTCTCCCCCTGTTCTCTCTTGCTTTCTCTCTCTCTTGCTTGATTTCTTTCTCTCTCTCTTGCTTTCTTTATCTCTCTTTCTCTTTTTTGTTTCTTTCTCTCTCTCTTTCACTCTTTCCCTCTCTCTTGCTTTCTTTCTCTCTCTCTCTTGCTTTCTTTCTCTTTCTCTCTCTCTTTCTCCCCTCTTGCGGCACACCTGACCATGTTCCACGGCACACTAGTGTGCCGCGGCACACTGGTTGAAAAACACTGGTATACTGTACGATACACTTTCTTTGGGGGTGTCAGCTTTTCTGCCTGTCAATTTGTCTTATTTGAGAAATATAAGGCACCCCCTGAAAATAAGACGTAGCAAAACCTTTGGAGCAAAAATTAATATAAGACAGTGTCTTATTTTTGGGGAAACACAGTAAGTCAGGGTTTAACTCAGCTTCCTCAGCTTAATATCAAAACAGGACACTGTTACATTTCATATTATACTTTTACAGATCTTTAATACTGATGTGGCTTTCTGGAAGTATAAAGTATTCTCTATTATTTAAAAGAAGATATAATAGCATTGGGCCTGTTCAGATCATTTACTTTTAAAAGCTTCTACATTCTGTTGTTGTCTAGAACAATAATAAAGCAGTCTCTAAAAAAACTTACCTCCTGGCATCCAGATTCAACAACTGATTAGCACAAGAAAATAATTATCGAATTTGAGATCAACAGGTTAAATACTTTTTATTTTATTTCAACTGGGTGGGAAACTTAAATTTGGGTTCCTCGGCATAAGTGGCAGGAGGCTCAGGAAATAAATTGGAATTTTGAAGAATGCCCTGACTTGGACTCCGATTTAAATTTGGATGTTACCTGGAAGCATCATACACACACACACAATTACAAAGTAAGCCCTTCATACCACATGGGTAGTTGCTTAACCCTGGATGTGAAGGTTGGCAGGAAATTACTTTACCAAACTTGCCTAAGTTCTTGGTGTCCTCCTATGATGTTGTTAGCTAGTTTGGTAATGAAAGGACCAAGGAACCCCTTGTCCGTGGAGATTCTCAGTCATCCAGGTTCATGGTTGTCCTAAAGATACTTTTTCAAAGTTCAACTGGATTATTTTTTCCTCTGTGTACTTCCTATTTTCGGCCACAAGATGGTGACCTATACCTTTAATAATTGTCATCTTTTTCTTCTTTCTTTCTTTCTTTCTTTCTTTCTTTCTTTCTTTCTTTTTTTGCTCTCACCAAAAAATGACTTCAATCAAGGGGGAAAAAACAGAGTTACAATCCCTTGTAGAACTTTCAGCTTCAGAAAATTGTTCTTTCTTTGCTCTATTTTCTTTGGAAATGGTTTTCAGAGCGAAGCAATTATTTACAGTACTGTGATATATATAAAATATTTATATTGTCTACTCCACCCTGGAAGGTTTCCGCCCTTAATTCCAGAGTAATTAAAAACAAGAAAGCTCTTGAATGTTGCCAGCTAATGATCCTTTTCTTTTTTTTCTTTGTCTGTATGGTCTCCACCATTTCTTTATTATTTATTATGCCGTTCATTAATTTTCTCTAGAAAATAAATGTAAACAAAGAATTATTAAAGTAGAAAAACAGGGGAAGTGGAATTGCGGAATTGAGACTGCTTTATTATTGTTCTAGACAACTTAACAGAATGAAGAAGCTTTTTAAAATAAATGCTTGATCTGAACAGGCCCAATATCTTCTTTTAAATAATAGAGAATACTTTATACTTCCAGAAAGCCACATCAGTGTTAAAGATCGGTAAAAGCATAATATGAAATGTAACAGAGTCCTGTTTTGATTTTAAGATAAGGAAGCTGAGTTAAGCCCTGACTTAGCCATCTTAAATAATTGGGAGGAGTTAGTGTGATTGCATTTAAGAAAATTTTCTGCCATTAATATTCTGCCAGAATGTACATTTCTTCAATTCTTTGCTATTTCTATGGGTCAGGCACACATGCACAAAAATATACAGCAAACAGTATATCATCTGTGCTATTTGCTGTTTAGCAAATTGCTGGGAGGCAGAGGCCTTTTTTCCTTATTTTCCTCCTCAAAAACTAAGGTGCATCTTATACTCTGAAAAATACAGTAATTCAAATTATTATTATTTAAAGCACTGAGAGGCAGGAGCTCTCAGCGCTGACTTGAACTTGTTATGGTTACTGAACACTGTATTGTTGCAAGAATAAACTATTAGTTCACATCAGCAAGGACTGGACCCGTGAGTTTGTCTACACTGTGTAGTTTGTCTACACAGGTCTGGCTTCAACGAGTCGAGAAGGAGATGGAAAGGCAGAAATATGGCCATCTGGTTTCTTAATGACCATCAGATCAAATTTATTTATTTATTTATTTGTCTGTCTGTCTGTCTGTCTGTCTGTCTGTCTGTCTATCTATTTATCATCTATCTATCTATCTATCTATCTATCTATCTATCTATCTATCTATCTATCTATCTATTTATCATCTATCTATCTATTTATCATTTATCTATCTATCTATCATCTATCTATCTATCTATCTATCTATCTATCTATCTATCTATCTATCTATCTATCTATCTATCTGGAAGACAGAAGGAAAAGGGGGGACATGATCGAAACATTTAAATATGTTACAGGGTTAAATAGGGTTCAGGAGGGAAGTGTTTTTAATAGGAAAGTGAACACAAGAACAAGGGGAGACAATCTGAAGTTAGTTGGGGGAAAGATCAAAGGCAACATGAGAAAATATTATTTTACTGAAAGAGTAGTAGATCCTTGGAACAAACTTCCAGCAGACGTGGTTGATAAATCCACAGTAACCGAATTTAAACATGCCTGGGATAAACATATATCCATTGTAAGATAAAATACAGGAAATAGTATTAGGGCAGACTAGATGGACCATGAGGTCTTTTTCTGCCGTCAGTCTTCTATGTTTCTATGTTTCTATCTATCTATTTATTAGATTTGTATCCCACCCCTCTCCGAAGACTCGGGGCAGCTCACAACAGTAATAAAAACAATATAGCAGTGGAACGAATCTAATATTAAAAAACATATAAAACCCTATCATTATTTAAAAAAACTAAACAGCACATTCATACCAAACATAAAACAAAGTATAAAAAAAGCCTGGGGGAAAGGTGTCTCAACTCCCCCATGCCTGGCGGTATAAGTGAGTCTTGAGTAGTTTACAAAAGACAGGGAGGGTGGGGGCAGTTCTAATCTCCAGGGGGAGTTGGTTCCAGAGGGCCGGGGCCGCCACAGAGAAGGCTCTTCCCCTGGGGCCCACCAAACGACATTGTTTAATCGATGGGACCCGGAGAAGGCCAACTATGTGGGACCTTATCGGTCGCTGGGATTCGTGTGGTAGCAGGCGGTTCCGGAGGTACTCTGTTCCAATGCCATGTAGGGCTTTAAAGATCATGACCAACACTTTGAATTGTGACCGGAAACTGATCGGCAACCAACGCAAGCCACGGAGTGTTGAAGAAACGTGGGCGAATCTTGGAAGCCCCACGATGGCTCTCGCGGCTGCGTTCTGCACGATCTGAATTCTCCATCCTCTGGAAAATCCCAGGAAATAAATCTTCAAATGAAACTCCAAAGAAGACCTATTACTGTATTGTTCTGGACCTGAGATTGTACAAATAAATGACCCAATGTTGAACTTAGACCTCCAAGGTCAGCATTCCTGATATGGGCTTCTCTATCCAGTGAGTCAATAGCTTCATAGAAGCTTGCCTTTCCCTTTGTTTGACTAATTTTTGCATTTCCAGCAGACTGGAAAACAAACAGTAGCAAAGCAAAGGAAGGAAGGAGGTGGCAATTAAGACACGTCTACCCTGAAGTGACTCCACCGGGGCAGGAAAAGCCTGTCTCTTGTCCCCTATTCACCCATTTTGTTTTGAGAGAAGTTTCTTTCCCAAACAGGATTTTCGGGCTTCCTTAGTTACGAAGATTCCTGCATCCAGCCCCAATTGAAGACAAATGAGAAAAACGCCAATTGTTAGGATCACCATTGTAGGCCTGGACAAAGATTTTCCAGGCAGTCCTCAACTTATCATCACAACTGAGCCCAAAGTTTATGCTGCTACTTGAGAAATTAGCTACGTGAACTTCCCAGTAGTGGGATTCATATTTTTTTTTACTACTGGTTCTGTAAGCATGGCTTGATGGGTGTGGTAGGGGAAGGATACGGCAAAATCCCATTCCCTCCCCACTCCAGGGAAAGGATACTGCAAAATCCCCATTCCTTCTCCACTCCAGGGGAAGGATACTGCAAAATCCCCATTCCTTCTCCACTCCAGGGGAAGGATACTTCAAAATCCCCATTCTCTCCCCACTCTAGGGGAAGGATACTGCTAAATCCTCATTCCTTCTCCACTCCAGGGGAAGGATACTTCAAAATCCCCATTCTCTCCCCACTCTAGGGGAAGGATACTGCTAAATCCTCATTCCTTCTCCACTCCAGGGGAAGGATACTTCAAAATCCCCATTCTCTCCCCACTCTAGGGGAAGGATACTGCTAAATCCCCATTCCTTCTCCACTCCAGGGGAAGGATACTTCAAAATCCCCATTCTCTCCCTACTCCAGGGGAAGGATACTGCTAAATCCCCATTCCTTCTCCACTCCAGGGGAAGGATACTTCAAAATCCCCATTCTCTCCCCACTCCAGGGGAAGGATACTTCAAAATCCCCATTCTCTCCCCACTCCAGGGGAAGGATACTGCTAAATCCCCATTCCTTCTCCACTCCAGGGGAAGGATACTTCAAAATCCCCATTCTCTCCCCACTCTAGGGGAAGGATACTGCTAAATCCCCATTCCTTCTCCACTCCAGGGGAAGGATACTTCAAAATCCCCATTCTCTCCCCACTCTAGGGGAAGGATACTGCTAAATCCCCATTCCTTCTCCACTCCAGGGGAAGGATACTTCAAAATCCCCATTCTCTCCCCACTCCAGGGGAAGGATACTGCTAAATCCCCATTCCTTCTCCACTCCAGGGGAAGGATACTTCAAAATCCCCATTCTCTCCCCACTCCAGGGGAAGGATACTGCTAAATCCCCATTCCTTCTCCACTCCAGGGGAAGGATACTTCAAAATCCCCATTCTCTCCCCACTCCAGGGGAAGGATACTGCTAAATCCCCATTCCTTCTCCACTCCAGGGGAAGGATACTTCAAAATCCCCATTCTCTCCCCACTCCAGGGGAAGGATACTGCTAAATCCCCATTCCTTCTCCACTCCAGGGGAAGGATACTTCAAAATCCCCATTCTCTCCCCACTCCAGGGGAAGGATACTGCTAAATCCCCATTCCTTCTCCACTCCAGGGGAAGGATTTTGCAAAATCTCCATTCCTTCCCGATCAGCTGGGACTTGGGAGGCAGAGAATAGATGGGATAGATAGTTCGTTACCGGTTCATTAAAATAACTCAAAATTTCTGCTACTGGTTATCCAGAAGTGGTCAGAACCTGATGAACCCGACTTCTGGTTTTGGTCTCAAGAAGGTTCCTCAGAAGGATATGGATAGAGGAAGACAGACTCTTGGGCAATCACTTTCCCAAGGTCCGTTCAACCTACAACCAGTATTTTTTTTTAGCATCCACAGTTTAAAAAAATATATATTTAAAGTTTTTGTATTCTGGATGATGGCAAGACCCCTAAAACCTGTACTTCCAATAAAGGAGAATATTTGTAACTCAGGCTTGACACAAGAGGTCCTTGCTGCTCTTTTAGCTTGGTTGTTTTCTTGCAAATGTTTCATCACCCAAACTATATAAAATCATCAGAGTTAGTAAGCAGTGCTGCTTGTTGGGTGTTGTTTACATGATTGTTGGCCTGACCTTGAAGAGATGCTGGCATCTTTTTGGGCAGCACAACAATTAGGTAAACAACACCCCAATCAAAGAAGTTCATTAGTAATAATATTAATTAATTAATTAATAATTAAAAACACTTCCCTCCTGGACTTTATTTAACCCTTTAACATATGTAAATGTTTCGATCATGTCCCCCCTTTTCCTTCTGTCCTCCAGACTATACAGATTGAGTTCATTAAGTATCAGGAAAGACTTAATGAACTCAATCTGTATAGTCTGGAGGACAGAAGGAAAAGGGGGGACATGATCAAAACATTTAAATATGTTAAAGGGTTAAATAAGGTCCAGGAGGGAAGCGTTTTTAATAGGAAAGTGAACACAAGAACAAGGGGACACAATCTGAAGTTAGTTGGGGGAAAGGTCAAAAGCAACATGAGAAAATATTATTTTACTGAAAGAGTAGTAGATCCTTGGAACAAACTTCCAGCAGACGTGGTAGATAAATCCACAGTAATTGAATTTAAACATGCCTGGGATAAACATAGATCCATCCTAAGATAAAATACAGAAAATAGTATAAGGGCAGATTAGATGGACCATGAGGTCTTTTTCTGCCATCAGACTTCTATGTTTCTATAATAATAATAATAATAATAATAATAATAATAATAATAATAATAATAATAATAATTATTATTATTATTATTATTTATTAGATTTGTATGCTGCCCCTCTCCGAGGACTCGGAGCGACTCACAACAATAAAAACATCATATACAAATCCAATGTTAAAACACTCTTTAAAAAAACCCTATTAAAAACAGTCATACAGCCCAAACACACTGTTCTTTCGGGCTCTCTGGTAGAATCCTCCCAAAAATTCACAGGTACAAATTTCAGACACACACACGTTTGAAAATTCGAAACAATGTTCTTTATAATGAAAATTCACTTAAACTAAGCCCTCTTTTGGTATAGCAAAGAGCACTCGTCTCCAAACAAACTGGTAATTTGTACAAGTCCCTTATCAGTTCTCTGATACTTAGCTTGCAGCTGTGAGGCAATTCACAGTCCTTCTTCTTTCACAAAGTGAAACACACTTTGCCCTGGTTTAGTTTCAAAGCGGGGGAAAATCAGCACACAAAAAGTCAAAGTCAGTAAAGCAGTCACGAAACACAACGATCAGATAATCCTCCACAATGGCCAAACCCACAGGCTGCTATTTATAGCAGCCTCATTAATTACCACAGCCCCACCCAACCACAGGTGGCCTCATTTTCTTTGATAATAATCTCTCAGTTGTTGTTGCCTATGCATCGCTCTCCGCATACGTGGCTGTATCATTAACTCTTGTTCTGAATCCAAGGAGGAGCTAGATAATTGATCTCCTTCTGAGCTGTCTGCCACACTCTCCTCCTCCCTGTCACTCATGTCTTCTTGGTTAGAGGAGCCTTCATCAGCAGATTCCACTGAGGGGTGGGGGGGCAAAACAGGCCTGCAGCATGTGGATGTCTCCCCCACATCCACAGTCCTTGGGGCAGGAGCAGGGCCAGAGCTAACCACAAGACACACCATCCATCAAATCAAAGGCAGCTAAGGATATATCATTATTGCCGAAGAACCCAACAACAAACAGTCCACTCAAAGAACCTCCAAAACTTCCCCCACCAACACGGACAGGCAAGCCACCAGAATATAAACTGAAAGCAAACTGCACTTCTTAACAGTAGATGATGTTACCTACTTTGGTAATAAAATGTCTCCAAGAAAACAAGCAAATTCAGAGGGTACCCAGTGCCCCTTAGAATAGAGGTCTTCAAACTTGGCGACTTTAAGACTTGTGGACTTCTACTCCCAGAATTCTCCAGCCAGGTATGCTGGCTAGAGAATTCTGGGAGTTGAAGTCCACAAGTCTTAAAGTTGTCAAGTTTGGGGACCCCTGCCTGAGAATTTTCAGCTATTATTATTCAAGGGTACTTTCAATGTGACTTTGTTGTTACCCTTTTAAGGGAGATCACATGTAATCCAAGGATATTGCGGGCACACTCAGGTTGCCTTTAAATATTTTTATTATTAATTAGTTTAAATTTTGGAGGGAGGAAGCTATGATTGTTTAAATGAAGAAAGAAAGTTAAGATGCTATATTGTGCATTAGATAAGAGGATTATATATATATGGATTAGTCTCTCTTAATTTTCAAATTCAGCAAAAACATGGAACACATATAGAATATAGTTTGTCGGCTATGAATAAATTAACTGCCTTGGAAATGGCCCTGAGTTGGGCCGAGAGGCAAAAAGGAAGCTATGATGCTCCTTCAATATACCAGGGTGATTTAACAGAAAAAATATATAACCCTTCCCTGGTACAAAGCTGAAGGGATTAGCCTAGAGGTTAATTCTCTGCCTTACAAGGCAAAGGCTGCAAGTTCAAGTCCCAGTGAGGGTATGGCTAGCTGATGAGGCCAGAACAAGGCCTAAATGGATCTATCCTAGTCTCCCTTAATTTTTAATTTTAGCAAAAACATGTGACATATATATATGTGTGTGTGTGTGTGTGTTTATGCTTTTTTTGTCGAATCACCCTGCCATAGCTAAATATGGGAGAAGCTTAATACAGTGATCCCTCGATTATCGCGAGGGTTCCGTTCCAAGACCCCTCGCGATAATCGATTTCTCGCGATATAGCGGTGCGGAAGTAAAAAGCACCATCTGTGCATGCGCGCCTTTTCCCCATGGCCACGCATGCGCAGATGGTGGAGGCGGAGAGCGACGAGAGTGCGGAAGCCGACAGATTGCTTTGAATGCCGGCTGCCCCCGCCCCCCCAGCACCCGCCGTTCGCCGCTCGCTCACCGCTCGCCCGTTTACCCGCCCACCCGGCTGCCGTTTGTCGCTCGCCTGTCCGCCGTTTGCCGCTATCACCGCCTTCCCCACCCAGAGTCGAAGTCCCAGGGATGGCAAGGAGGGAGGGAGCGACGCGGGTTAAGCCCTCCACGGCCTCTTTAACACTTGGGCAGAAGTCGCACTCCTCCTCCGGGTGATGGAAAAGACGCGGGTACTCGGGAGCTCAGGCGCCCCACTCGAAGTGGAGGAAAGCAGGCGGGTCCCAGGGAGAGAAAGCAGACACTGGGCTTAGAGGCGCCCGTCCCAGCGGAGCAGATGGAAACGCTCCGCCTGCGTATCGCCATCCCCGAAGATACGCAAGCTCTCCCCCACCACACAAACACACACCCCGCCCGGCCAAACTCTCCCTCCTGCCGCCCCTTGCCAGCCGAGCGCATCTTCGGCTCCGGTTACTTTCCCCGTGGGGCGGGACAACCCCGCCACCGGGCAAGTGGTTCCTGTTCAGCGCCATGTTCCCGGCCAATGGCAGCACCTCCAGCCTCCTCGCCGCTCGCCGCTACCGCCCCTCTCACCGCCGAGTCCTCCTGCAGCAGCGCTGGTGGCCACCGTCCCCCGTAAGCACCCGCCCGCCCGCCGCCCCCCCGAAAGAGATGAGAGAGGGAGGAAGAGAGTGTGAGAGAGGAAGAAAGAGAGAGAGAAGAGTGGAAGGAAGAGAGAGAAATGATAGAAAAAAAGAGACAGAGAAGTGACTCTTGGTGATGACGTATGACGTCATCGGGTGAGAAAAACCGTGGTGCAGTATAGCAAAAAAAAACCGGGGAGTATTTTTTAATTATTATTTTTTGAAAAATCGCGATATAGCGTTTCGCGAAAATCGAGATCGCGAAAATCGAGGGATCACTGTAATTCCTTTTGCCTCTCGGCCCAACCCAGGGCCATATCCAATATAGTTAATTATTTTTTTCATAGCCGACAAATTATATTCTGTATGTGTAACATATTTTGCTGACTTTGAAAATGAAGGGAGATTAGTATAGATCTATTTCGACCTTGTTATGGCCTCATCAGCTAGCCACACCCTTACTGGATTTGATTCTGCAGCCTAACCTCTAGGCTACAGGATCTCATCCTTTCAGCTTTGTATCAGGGAAGTGTTATATGTTTCTTCTGTCGAATGGGTATGGCTAGGTGATGAGGTCATAACAAGGCTGAAATAGATCTATACTAGTCTCCCTTCATTTTCAATTTCAGCAAAACTTATAGTTTTATAGTTATAGTTAGTTATATAGTTATAGTTATAGTTAGTTATAGTTAGTTAAATTATAGTTATAGTTAGTTATAGTTATAGTTAGTTATAGTTACTTATAGTTACTTAAAGTTATAGTTAGTTATAGTTATAGTTAGTTATAATTATAATTATAGTTATAGTTAGTTATAGTTATATATTGATGCTGTGATTTTTATTCATGTATGTTTTTATTTTAAAGTGGAGGGGAAAAAATTATACCCCCCCCCCAAAAAAAGTGTAATCCAAGGATGTGGCAGCTTTTTGATTGGGGATATTGCAAGCAGAATTGGGTCCTTTCATCTGGGATGTTAGATGGCCAGTCGCTCAGTTCATCTTGCAGTCTTCTTCATGAACAATTAACCTTTAAAAAAACTAGGCTTATTTATTTGGTGTTAATGCTGCTATGCAAAACAAAGTGTATGTATTCTCCCCTTTACAAAGCAATTAAAAAAAAACCCCACACCTTGAAGATGGGTGAGAACTTGTAGTACTGTGGTTTTTTTCCAATAACCCTAAAACTTGGAATACATTAAAAAAAGAACTTCAGTGGAAATTCTGCTGAAAACCACACGGAGACTGAAAGAACCAGCCGAAATACGTTTCCAGATGGTTTGCTGGATGAAGATCAAAGCTGCCATCGGACGGTTACGGTCTCATGATCCTGGAGATTAATCAGAAATCGCTACAATGCTAAGAACAACTTCAAATAAAAGTAACAGAGGTTCCTGGGAACTTCTGGTGTGAGATTGGCTATAGTTTGCAAAAGAAAGAGTTGGTTTTGTTTTTCTTGCGGAGAAGGGTAGAAGGAAGCAAAGAACTGTTGCATAAAAGAAATACCAGATTTTCAGAAAACGTTAAGCCACACAAACCCAGGGAGATGTTCTTCAACTCTATTTATAAATGTGTGAAGCTGTTGCCTTTGGAAACAATCAGCAGAACAATTTCAGTCTTTTTTTAAAAATAAGGTGTTGATCACACCTCCACTTTCCAATTCACAATGATGTTTCTGGGCTTGAAATATTCATTTATTTAACATCTAAGTTACTAAAGCGAGAATGCTATGCCAATAGCAATAGCACTTAGACTTATATACCACTTCACAGTGCTTTACAGCCCTGTCTGAGCAGTTTACAAAGTCAGCATATTGCCCTCAACTATCTGGGTCTTCATTTTACCCAACTTGGAAGGATGGAAGGATGAGTCAACCTTGAGCAAATCAGGATCGAAGCTCTGGCAGTGGGAATGCAGAGTTAGCCTTCAATTCTGTACTCTAACCACTGAGCCATCACCGCTCTTTGCTTTATGGCCCTTAGAAAATCATCTTATGATGTTTCAGATCTTCTCCAAGACCAGAGAGAAAATCCCCATTTCAAAAACCATCTTTCTCTGCAATCTCTCCAGAGACATTGGTAGGAGTTCCAGAAAGTGAAGATGTTAGCCAAAACCGTGCATTTCATAGAAACATAGAAGTCTGACAGCAGAAAAAGACCTCATGGTCCATCTAGTCTGCCCTTATATTATTTTCTGTATTTTATCTTAGGATGGATATATGTTTATCCCAGGCATGTTTAAATTCAGTTACTGTGGATTTATCTACCACGTCTGCTGGAAGTTTGTTCCAAGGATCTACTACTCTTTCAGTGAAATAATATTTTCTCATGTTGCTTTTGATCTTTCCCCCAACTAACTTCAGATTGTGTCCCCTTCTTCTTGTGTTCACTTTCCTATTGAAAACACTTCCCTCCTGGACCTTATTTAACCCTTTAACATGTTTAAATGTTTCGATCATGTCCCCCCTTTTCCTTCTGTCCTCCAGACTATACAGATTGAGTTCATTAAGTCTTTCCTGATACGTTCTATGCTTAAGACCTTCCACTATTCTTGTAGCCCGATTTCAAAGATTTCAAATCTTGCCTTTTTACATGCAGGGCCTAGAATTGATGATGTTACCTAGTTGGGTAATGAAATGTCTTCAAGAAAACAACCAAGCAGAGCAAAGACCCCAGGTTCCTCCCTGAGCTACAATTTTTTTTCTTCTATTAGGACACAGCTTCTATCATGTAGCTGTAGCTGCAACCTATCTTCATATTTAGACAGACAGATGTACATACATAAATACAGACATACAGGCACACACAGAGAGTGATGGACTCCTACAGGTATGGTCAGGTACGCAGAACTGGTAGAAAAAAAATTGTCTTTTTTTCCCTTCTGCGGTTTGGGTATGTTTTTCCTATTGCAGTAAATGAGGTTGAATGTGTATAATAATAATAATAATAATAATAATAATAATAATAATAATAATAATAATAATAATAATTTATTAGATTTGTATGCAGCCCCTCTCCGAAGACTCTATAATTTTAGAAGAGCTGTGCGTGTGTGTACGTACACATACAGTTTATATAGTAGATAATGTATATTTTTGTGTGCCTGTGTGTAATATGTATGTACACATATGGCATATATACATAGAATTAAATAGTATATTTTGAATGTTCAGTAATAGCAAATAGATGGGGAAATTGTATCTCTTTGAGGCGAGGAGAGGCCAGGCACTCTAACCCAAACCCTTGATATGAGTGACGTCAAGTTGGCCACCTTTAAGCCACCCCTCCTGGTCACATGATCATCAAGCCACTCCCACCTGGTCACATGGCTGGCAAGCCACACCCACAAAATAAGCCACGCCCACAGCATAGCAGTAAAAAAATGTGCAGCCCTTCACTGCACACACACAATTATCTCCTTTAGCTTCTGAACTTAGCACTTTTTCTAACCTGGGGAAAATGAGTTTGCTAGAAAATACGTCTCCCTCAAAACAAACTTCAACTAAGAAGCTTGAAGTCAGCTTTTATGTGATGATGCTCTTTCTTGTAAAACCCCCTGTAAAGGAGATGACGAGACTGGATTCCAAAATGAGTTTATTGCTGAACAGAATTCTCAACTGCTCTACTTAAATCCATTTTCCCCCCAAGAACCTTTGAGCCAAGTTCTATTCGGACAATGAGGGCAGCGTCTGAAAGGAACAACAGAGCCCCCTTGCCATGAATGCTAATTAGTTGTGTGGCATGCCCATAAAACTCACATTTATACAGGCATTCATCTTTATTTCCACTAATAAGAAAAGAAAAAGAAACCACCTTGTCCTGTTATTTGCAATCCTCAGCAACCCGGTAGGATTTCTGGATAAATTTATTTCAGGCTTTAAATGACCAAATAATGAATCTTTTCAGCTACACTCTGGGCAGATGAAAAGAACCTGGGATTTTACGTGAGAAAGCTGACCACAAGTCTTGGCTTGTAAAGCTGAAAAAAAAGAAAAAGAAAAAAGGAACATTGTAAGCTTTGGCAGGCCCTTGAATTTAAAATAGAAAGCAATTTTTTTTTTTAAAAAAAGCCGGCATTATGCTAGGATTAGAGTCCCTTTATGTATGGGTCAACCTGGAGTCGGTCCAGTCCCAGCTGATTTTTTTTCTTTGCTAGCTTTCAACTTTCCATTAGGGAGGCTAGACTGTGGTCTTTTCCAAGCCTTTAAAAAAGAACCAGCTTCCCATTCATCCCCCGTCTTCCCTTCCCTCCCAATTAAAAATTAAATAAACTTGTCAGAAGTTCTGCTCAGAAGGAACAATGTTAAAAGTCCTCCAGAGATTGAATGAGGCACTTCCCTGTTTTTCAACTTTGGCCCACTAACCACTCTTCTTCTTCTTTTTACATCCAAAGAGAGGCTTCTACTGTTTTCGTTTAAACTCAAAATGTGGTTCTGGCACCAAGCACGGTGACCACGGAAGCTCAAATCTTTTAAATCCCATCTGTGTGAAAGAAAAGGGGCAGGGACGCTGGGGAGCCATTTTCCCAGCAATAGAGGAGCAATGATGAGATGTTACTGGAGAGGGGGGTAGTCTTACTCCTTGTTTCTTTCGAGTCCTGACATCCTTCCACGCCAGGGTAAAAACTGGAAGGTGTCTTAGGTATCCCGCTTTGGGCTTCTGCAACCAATCTTTGCGTTTTTGACCTCCATGGGTTTATAAAGCAAAGAACAAAAAAGGAGATCCCACTCTAGTAGAAAATTAAAGTCCAATTTCTCTATACTGCGTCACATGCAATGTCAGGCATCAATCACAAACCAATCCATTACTTTCTACCTGGAAACTTAACAACCTACTTTCTAACAAACAATTTGGTTTCCGAAAAATATTATCCTGTAACCTGCAACTCCTACACTGCAAAAACATATGGACTACACATCTCGATCAGGGCAAATCAATAGATGCAATTGCTCTGTGCTCTCACTGAATTTCCTTGAGAAAAACAGCCTTCAACAGCCCATGGTACAGGGCAGTGGTGAAATCTGCTTCCCTTCCCTACAGGTTCAGGAGCGCACACTGTGTGTCTGCGCACTTTTTGATCAAGCGTGCACCACCTTCATGCATGCTTTTTCATCCTCTGCACATGTGCTAAAAGCTTTGTGCATGAGTAGTGGGTTGAAAAAAGGAAACTGGCAACATCCAGGTGGGTGGGCGGAGCCTCATGCTACCGCTGCTACCAGTTCTCCAGACCACCGGTGACCGCCACTACCAGTACACCTGAACTGGTAGCATTTCACCCCTGGTACAAAACTGCTTCTTGCAGCAACTGTAGACCATGTAAAAGTGATCTTTGAGCATCCTAAGTCCTGAAGGGGAAACTCTCAGAGGTTGAAAGGCAGGATGAGTTAGAAATTTCTACCATGCGGATGCCTGCCCCATGGCAGGCAGTAACATTAGTAACAGTAACACCTGTGTTTTCAGTATAAAGAGCTGAGGTGGCGCAGTGGTTAGAATGCAGTACTGCAGGCTACTTCTGCTTGACTGCCGTCTGCCTGCAATTTGGCAGTTCAGATCTCACCAGGCTCAAGGTTGACTCAGCCTTCCATCCTCCCAAGGTAGATAAAATTAAGACCCACTGTTGGGGGCATTATGCTGACTCTGTAAACTGCTTAGAGGAGGCTGTAAAGCCCTGTGAAGTGGTATACAAGTCTGCTATTGCTATTCCTTCTTGAGCAGAGCTCGAGTCAACAAATTAAGTAATTAATTAATTAACTTACTTATTTATTTTTTTGATTTGTATGCCGCCCCTCTCCGTAGACTCGGGGTGGCTAACAACAGCAAAAAGACAATATGAACAAATCTAATACTAAAAGTAATGTAACCCCCCCCCCCCAATTTGAGAAACCAATCATACATACAGACATACCATGCATAAATTTTAAAGCCTAGGGGGAAGGGAATATCTCAATTCCCCCATGCCTGATGACAGAGGTGGGTTTTAAGGAGCTTACGAAAGGAAAGGAAGGTGGGGGCAACTCTAATCTCTGCGGGGAGTTGGTTCCAGAGGGTCGGGGCCGCCACAGAGAAGGCTCTTCCCCTGGGTCCCGCCAAACGACATTGTTTAGTCGACGGGACCCGAAGAAGGCCAACTCTGTGGGACCTAACTGGTCGCTGGGATTCGTGTGGCAGAAGAGATAATCTGGTCCAATGCCATGAAGGGCTTTATAGGTCATAACCAACACTTTGAATTGTGACCTGAAACCGATCGGCAACCAATGCAGACTGCGGAGTGTTGGTGTGACATGGGTATATTTAGGAAGGCCCATAATAGCTCTCGCAGCTGCATTCTGCACGATCTGAAGTTTCCGAACACTTTTCAAATCAGTTTCCCAAGGCCTGGTTACACTGTCCCGACATATAACTATCCTTGTTTAGTTTTCCACGAGTTAAGACTGAGAGAAGGTTCAGTAAACAAACAGGCAGATAGAGGAGAGGCTGCCCAGTAGAGGAGCTTCTAGATCAGAGGTCTTTAAACTGGGCACTTTTAAGACTTGTGGACTTCAACTCCCAAAATTCTACAGCCAGCTATGCTGCCTGGAGAATTCTGGGAGTTGAAGTCCACAAGTCTTAAAGTTGCCAAGTTTGGTGACCCCAGGTGTAAATTTTTCACTGTGATGAACAATGGTGTGTTTTGATTCCGTAACTGCGGAAGAAAGATGCTGTGTTCAGAACCAACCCTTCCTCCTCGTTGTGTTTCGCTTAACAAATCCCTTGAATGTCTCTCCCCCACATCTTTTAAATTGCTCTGCAAACGTTGCCAAAAAACCAAAATAAAAATAAAAATCCCTTACGTAGAAGTGCCAATCTTGATGTTCCTGAGTCACTTGCAAAGGCGAGCGGAAATTTATCCTGGCCAGCATTTGCAATGGAAATATCTACCCATTGTTCTGGGCTGCAATTGTCCTCTTTGCATTCAGAACCAGAAATAGAGGTAAGCGAAAGAAGGATGACTACATATTAAAGCAAAAAAGGACATCATATCCTGCTTCTTAGATCTTTCTGAATACACGCTGGCTTGACAAGTGCCTCCGATATGACAAACATTTTCCTCTTCATTCAGATATTTATACATTCATATTCTACCCACAAAGGAAGTTCTATGTTGGGCTACTTTCATTGTTATTTTCAGAAGGGAAACTGGAGGGGAAGTTTACTTATACGAGGAGGAACTACTCTCTCCATCTTGGAGGAAAAGAACTAGGAGAATAAACGTACTTCCTCCCCATCAAATTTGTGAGGAAAGGCTCAATAAATTGCTCAATAATTACACAGCGGCCTAGCGCAGCCTTAAACACTCAAAAGAGCCACAAAGGTCCAATTCTGGAGCGTCCATTTCCCCCACCATAGAGTCTCCTCCTAGCACGGCATCCTGTTTCCTTTACCTGTCCTAACCAAAAGCCCTATCAATTGTGGAGCTGACCGGAAAACCCTCCCCTTGCCAGAGTTTCCTCCTGGCACGCCCTTCTTACCCTCCCCTTGCCATAGAGTTTCCTCCTGGCACGCCCTTCTTCCCTCCCATCCTACCCGGAAGCTCCTCTCAAAATTGTGGTGCTGACTGATGACAGGGAGCCACAGCTGAGGGATGAAAGAGCCACATGAGGCTCCAGAGCTGCAAGTGGCTGACCTAGCGGTTAAGAGACTGGGCTTATTGACTGAAAGATTTGATAGTTTGAGATCCAAGCACCACGTAATGGGGTAAATTCTCACTCCTCACTCCACAGCTCCTGACAGCCTAGGAGTTTGAAAGCATGCAAATGCAAGTAGACAAATAGGTACCACTTTGAGGAGAAGGCAACAGCGTCCCAGTATATAATCATATACTTCAGACAGCTTCAGACAACGCTGGCTCCCTCAGTGAAGAAATGGGAGGTTTATTTTATTTATTTTGTTTACTTGGATTTTTAGGCCGCCTTTCTCCAAAGGAATCAGAATGGCTTACATAATAGAACCAAAACAAAATACAGAGTTTTAAAAACCCAAGTATAAACCTAAGACTAAAACCATTTAAAACCATTCAACCTGATTCATTCCAAACACAATTATACTATCAGCTGGAGCAGAGTATCAATGCTCAGACCTGCTGACAAAGGTGTGTTTTTAAAACTTTTCAAAAAGCCAGGAGAGTAGGGGCGGTGCAAATCTCTGGGGGGAGTTGGCTCCAAAGGACTGGAGCCACCCCAGAGAAGGCCCTTCCCCTAGGCCTGTGATGGCGAAGCTTTTTTCCCCTCGGGTGCCGAAAGCTCGTGTACATACACTATCGCGCCTGCGCGAGTGCCCGCACCCAGAATTCAAGGCCTGGGGAGGGTGAAAATTGCCTCCCCTGCCCCCAGGAGGTCCTCTGGAGGCCAGAAACAGCCCATTTCCCAACTTCTGGTGGCTTGGTAGGCCCATTTTTCACAGGCTCAAGGCTTCCCTGGAGCCTGGGGAAGGCAAAAATGCCCTCCATCCCCCCGGAGGCCCTCTGGAAGCCAAAAATGCTTTCCTTGAGCTCTGTGTGAGCCAAAAATCAGCTGGCCATGGCGCATATGCGTGCTGGAGCTGAGCTAGGGCAATGGTTTGTGTGCCGGCAGATATGGCTCCACATGCCAATTGTGGCACCTGTGCCATATCACTGCCATATCACTGCCCTTGGCCCAGCCAGACGACATTGCTTGGCTGTCGGGACCTGGAGAAGGCCGACTCTGGGATCTAACTGGCTTCTGAGGTATGTGAGGCAGGAGACGGTCGCATAAGTAATCTGGTCCTAACCCAGATTAAAATAGAGCTGGTCATAATTAGAGAGGGACAACCTTTACCTTTTTTAACAGTAATCAGCAGGGAAGGGAATAAATAAGGACAAGATGAAATATTTTATTATTCAGATGCTTCGAAAGCCAAATGTGCATATGCTACTGGAGTTAAAACACGAGGATATGTTTTCAGAAGGGAGAGTGTCTGCTTGACTTTTCATACATACATGTTCTACATAATCCCCACCTACTGGGTTAATACCAAGTTCTCTTCAGTTCCACGCTTATCCTACTGTTAGTGCAGAAAGCTTCAGCATTAAAAATTGGATTCGCAGGTCATGTCTCCCCCATTCGTAATCATCTGGTCGCTCATCTCCTCCTGTATCGGTGGCAGGGGGACTTTCGTCAGAGGGGTTTCGGTTTTGAAAAGGGAATCCGTTTTGAGATGAGGAATGACGTAGAAGGATTTCTGGAAGGATTCCGAAGTGAAGTAGTAGACGAAAGGGTCAAAGCAACAGTTGAGGGTGGCAATACACAGGGTGATTGGGTAGAAGGTCTTGGCGAAGGTCTCCAGAGAGCAGTTGGCGACGGCTTGAGAACGTACGAGGGCATAAAGGAAAAGGATGGAATTGTAGGGGACAAAGCACACCACGAAGATGGTGACGTGCACAACTATCATCTTGAGCACTTTTTCTTTGTTGGTGCCAATCTGGGAGAGGGTGGCGGGCTTCCTAAGGGTCCTCAGAAGTAGCGATGAACACGTAAGGTTGAGCAGAAGGGGAATGATGAAGCCAACCACTTCAATAAATATTGTAATCTTGGACAAATAGGTCTTCCATACGTCTTTGGGAAACCCTTCGAAACACGTTGTTATGCCGTTGGTGGTATTCGTTGTGGAAAACAAGGACGCCAGGATCCCTCCACTGAGTACCAAAACCCACACCCCTGCGCAGACAATTGCCGAGTTGCGTCTTGTCCTGACCAAACGAGACCGGAAGGGGTAGACAATAGCGAGGAAGCGGTCCACACTGATGCAGGTGAGGAATAACATGCTTCCGTAGATGTTGGTCAAGAAGGCCGTTCCCGAGATCTTGCACAGAGGGTCTCCAAAAGGCCAGTTCCGGTTGAAATTGTAGAAGATCTTGAACGGGAGGGTGAAGACGAAGAGCAAGTCTGAGACCGCCAGGTTGGTCATGAAAATGGTGGTCTCGCTCCGCATTTTGATGCGGAACCAGAAGACAAATAAAGAGGCACAGTTGGTGATTAAGCCGAGGATGAAGACCACGCTGTAGACAGCTCCATAGAGGTTGTACTTGAAGGAATCGTCGATCACGCAGGTATGGTTGTTGTGGCTGTGATTTCCCATTCCAGCGCTGAACAAAGTTAAGGGGCATCCATGTACTGATGTTCAGGAATCCCCCACGGCTTCTAGAAGCACCTTCTGCTGGTTGAAAGCTTGCGGCCAAAGAGTCATGATGTGAACCTTTCTCCTGAAGAACACAAAAAAGATTGGGAAAGAGATGAGATCTCAGAGATCTATTTAGTCCTACACAACATAAAAAAAAAACATTGATAGGCAAGAATATCACTCTACTAAGCAAATAATTCCCTCAACACTTTTGACTAAGTCTGCACTTCTATTTCTACTAGTTTTTTCCTCATCATTCCTATCATCCTTTTCCTCTCACTTAGGACTGTATGACTGTAACTTGTTGCTTGTACCCTAAGATATTTATTAATATTGATTGTTTCTCCATTTGACCCCCTATGACAATCATTATGTTGGACCACATGATTCTTGACAAATGTATATTTTTCTTTTATGTACACTGAGAGCATCTGCACCAAGACAAATTCCTTGTGTGTCCAATCACACTTGGCCAATAAAGAATTCTATTCTATTCTATTTGTAGTTTAAGGTTGAATTGTTGGGTCCTTGGTGCTTTCTGAACATACATACATTTATTGATCGATTGATTGATTGGACCTTTATGCCGCCCCTCTCCGAAGACTCAGGGCGGCTCACAACATATAATAAAACAATGCATAACATCGTAAATCCAATTAATTAAATATGAAATCTCAAAAAAAAAAAACCACCTAAAAATCCCCAAATCATTAAAAAAAAACCCAATCATTCCCATTCGATCAGCTTTCTCCCACACATTCATCGGCCAGGGGGCAAGGATTTAATGGCTCCAAGCCTGTCGGCATAAATGAGTCATATAATTCTTGTGGAAGGCAAGGAGGGTGGGGGCAGTATGAATCTACGAGGGGAGCTGATTCCAGAGGTCCGGGCCCCCCACAGAGAAGGCTCTTCCCTTAGGACCAGCCAATTGATGTTGTCTAGTTGACGAGACCTAGATAAGGCCGACTCTGTGGGACCTGACCGGTCACTGGGATTCGTGCGGCAAAAGGCGGTCCCACATGGTTGCTTTCTCGCAATCAACCTAGATCAGTGTTTCCCAACCTTGGCCACTTGAAGATATCTGGACTTCAACTCCCAGAATTCCCCAGCCAGCATTCGCTGGCTGGGGAATTCTGGGAGTTGAAGTCCAAATATCTTCAAGTGGCCAAGGTTGGGAAACACTGACCTAGATAACATCGCCTAGCCAGGGGTGGGATCCACTTATCTACGTCACTGGTTCGCATCGTGACGTTTTGGGCATACGCGTCCCGTCGAACAATTTGACTTCTGCACATGCTCAGTGTCAGGAACTAACTTGAAACACAGCTGAGAAGCTGAGCAACTGTGCTTCAGGCAAAGAAATAAAAGTTAGTATAAGCCTGTAAAATTAATCATTTTATAGTATTGCTAGATAATCATCTGGATTGTAACGGAAGGAAGTAGCCTTTTCTTCTGGTGAAACAGACCTCCTCTCTCCAAGAATGCAGAATATATTTTATTTATTTGTTTGTTTGTTTGATTTCTATGCCGCCCTTCTCGAGACAACTCAGGGCAGTGTACAACATTAACTATAACAATATACTGGGTATTTTTTTAAAAAAAAAATTCCCATACATTTCAAAATACTCGGATTACAATAAAAAAAGTATTTAGTTAGTAAATCATGTATAGTTGTCCCCCCAAATATTTAATAGTTCCAAATTAAATTATTTTCAGTATCATTTCATTTTATTTATTAGATTTGTATGCCGCCCCTCTCCGCAGACTCGGGGCAGCTCACAGCAATAATAAAAAACAATATACAAATGGCAAATCTAATAGTTAAAATATCTAAAAACCCTTATTTAAAACAATACATCCATACAAACATACCATGCATAAACTATATAGGCCAGGGGAGATGGCTCATTTTCCCCATGCCTGATGGCAGAGGTGGAATTTAAGAAGTTTTTGAAAGGCAAGGAGGGTGGGGGCAATCCTAATCTCTGGAGGGAGCTAGTTCCAGAGGGTCGGGGTCACCACAGAGAAAGCTCTCCCCCTGGGTCCCGCCAGATGTCATTGTTTAGTCGATGGGACCCAGAGAAGGTCCACTCTGTGGGACCTAACTGGTTGCTGGGATTCGTGCAGCAGAAGGCAATCCCAGAGATCAATCATGACCTCTAATTTTGTCATCCAGATGTCCAAATTTTCATCTACTTGAATTCCACGTGGATTTCCTTTAACCTCATTGCAATAATTTCATCTTATTCTTACAAACACAATTAAGCCCTTATAATTTACTCCTTCTAGAAACCCTTACCACCACTGCCCAAATAAAATTTAAAAGCTAAGAAAAAAAGAAAGTCTAGTAGTAAAAAAGAAAGGAAAAAAGAACCGAAAAACTATTACTAATGCTAATGCAATATACAAGAAATCTAAATAACTATAAACATTATACAAATTTACTAAAAAAACACCCCATTTTAAAAGATCCCATATACACTCATACACATTCATCCTTGTAGTGGGCAGATAAACCCCTGTGTAATTAACCCCCCCCCCCATTAAATGAGAAAAATGCACAAAGCATCTGGAAGACAATGCTAGCAAAAGAGTCGGGTGATATGATTGGCAGCAGGGAAACAAACATCTGGTGCACAACAGCAGAACAGACATTCCAGCTGCTTGTTTCCTGTTGTAAGACAGGCTCTAACATCTGACCTAGTGTGTAAAGCTGCAGAAGGGCTGGCTGGGGGGGTGGGGAGAACCAGGCCAGTTGCCATCTGTAGGGATTTGAGGAGCAAACGTTAGGCAACGCAAGACACACAACCTCTGCAGAAGAATTTGAACCATGAAGAGTTTGTTTGTAGTACTTAAGCCCCGGGAAGAAGCAAAAAAAACCCCCAAAACACTCACCAACCTCAAAAGTGAGATGCATTCAGTTCAATCTGAGGTACGGGGCATCATTTAACTTTATTTAAAAGCGGTGTTAGAATAAGTGAATCTCGAAATCAAGATTTGGGGTTTGTTTTTTTTTGTTTTTAAAACCCTTCGTATTGTTTGTTTCGTTTTAAAATGCTTTTATGATCTTATTAAAGATTGTGACGTTTTGATAATTGTGGGTATTGCAGTGAAATCACATTCACCATCATCAGGCTGAAGTTTCCAAGCTTCGTGCTGTTGTAAAATGTAAAATGTAAAATTTACAACAGCACGAAGCTTGGAAACTTCAGCCTGATGATGGTGAATGTGATTTCACCGAAACGTCGCATAAACATGCAAAATATTACACAGGGCAAAACCCGAACTCAGAACAATCTACATACATATACCCGTGAAAATTTACGAAAACAAATATATATATATATATATACCAAGAATAGTCCTAAAAATGCGAGTTCCAGGTACATACGTGAATGATGAGGCAGCAGCCATCTCGATCACCGGAACATAGAACATATTAAAGTTTCTATGTTCCGGTGATCGAGATGGCTGCTGCCTCATCACATATATATATAATGTGTTACAAATCTGGGAACAGTTTTTGCTTAAGTTTACTTAACTGGATGTTAGTTAACCAAAGTTGTATAACCAGTGGATGGCCACACGAATCAAACTGAATAAATAAGATACTATAACCATTATACAATGCTTCATGTTCTAGTATTAGAAGAAAGTGCAATATTAATGGACTTTTCTCAGAATTCTCTAAGCCTTCGATTTGCCCTCCTTTTATATATGTTTTCCCCAAAATAAGACAGCTCCTGATAATAAGGCCAATTGGGCTTTTGAGTGCATGGCAATAAGGCCAAGTGCATATTTTAGGGTTCAAAAAATATAAGACAAGGTCTTATTTTCAGGGAAATACAATATGTATGTATGCATGCATGTTGATCTATTGGAGAACTCAATCTGATTGGGGAAAAATAAGCATTCCCTTTAAAAAATGAAGGGAAAGAAAAGAAACCCATATTTAAGAAAAGAAGAAAGAAATCTTTTCACTCGTCATCTTTTAATTTTTCTAAAACGTATACTTTTTATTACTACCTATGATAACTGTGGATGAACCAGGTCATATTTCCCTAATGTTATTTATATTCCTTAATATAAAATAGCCTACACTAGCATAGGAATTTTTGGTTTTTAGCTTAGTTCAGCAATTTTCAAACTAGTAATCTTACACTAAATTTAGTAAAATTGAATGCATTTTGCAGGCTAAATCATCTATAAATTGAAGATAATTTCACAAAAAGGGGGGCACAGGCTTTTATGAGCAAAATAAAAATATAAGTATTAATTTTTTATTTCAATTTTCATTTCATTGTGTGCAGAAATGTTCAACCTAGTTTCCAAGTGAACGATGTTTTCAAATTGACCAAATATAAGCCCCTAAAATAAAGAATTTTCGGTTCAGGTCACACAGACCCAGGAACAGTACAGGTATATAGTGTTTTTGGACAGAACAGCAGGGTTAAATTGCTAGTGCTAATTTTGCCATTGCTGCAGATTCTCTAAATCAGAGTTCCTAATCAATTATTGTCAGTTTTGTGACTTTCTTCCACTTTTTTGAAAAGTTTTCTTTAATAGAACTTAAAGATAAAAATCAACAAGCATGAATAGTAAGAGGGAAAGAGAGAGAGAAAGAAAGAATAAAGAGAAAAAGAGAGGACAGCAGAAAACAAAAACTGGGGAAAAAACAGAAATGTAAAAAGGAAGTGACTTCCAATTCTTTTACAAAAGATACAAATAAAGCTTGAATTCAACCTTTGGTTCACAGAAACCAGAAATCTATATTTCTATAGATTTCACTTTCAAATATTCCCTTTTCAAACGTTTTTATCTATCATTGAATCCTTCCATTATAATTTATATTTATAATTAAATAAATTATAATTAGATTTTTCTTACAAAAAGTCCACTAAAAGCTTCCATTTAAAGTTCAGTTTTGTGCACCTTCACTTTAATGAGAATTTTTAATTTTGCCATCTCAAGCAAGTTGCATCGTTTCTGCCTTTCTTCCAAAATCTATTCTCATTGCTGCAAGCAGAGCTCTCATTAAATTATGCTGTTTCTTGTTGAGCATTAATACACTTTCAAATCAACTTCACATGAACCACCCTTAATAAAAAATGTCCCTTAATTACATATAACATTCCAAGTTGAATCCGCGGAACTGGTATTTCTGTTTTCCATATATTCAAAACCAGACTGGCTAAAGGAAGTTCTGCCTTTCTGTTTACAAACCACTTTATATTTGCTACCTAAAGACACACAAAAGCCCATTCTTTCATTTTTGGTTCCTTTTGTGAGGGAGCTAGCACAATAACCATCCCTGTTGTCTGTATGCATTTGTCCCTTTTTTCTCTTGTTGCTCCAGCAACGGAAAACATTCACAAAGAAATTCGGTGGCTATAGTAAAGCACAATGTGCGCGCTGTTGGAACTCAATTCGTCTACTACACATATAAGTTCAGTGTGGTAGCTTTCAGGTACAGTGGTACCTCTACCTAAGAACACCTCTACTTAAGAACTTTTCTAGATAAGAACATGTTTATTTTTACACCCTTTGCTTGCAGCGCCGCTGCGGTGTCCTTTTTCGTAAAAATAACAATGTTCATTTTTACGTCAAGACCTCCCTTTGAAGGAGCTGGGGAATCCCTCCCACTAAGAGATTCCGGGGGCAGAGCTTTGACGTCACCGGCAGGTTGCTAAGGACGCCAAGGGGATCACTTCCTGGATTCCATGGAATCCAGGAAGTGATCACCTTGGCGTCCTTAGTAACCTGCCGGTGACGTCAAAGCTCCGTCCTAGGAATCTCTTCATGGGAGGGATTCCCCATTCGGGTTCGAGTTCGGGTTCGGTTCCGTTTCGTCCGAATTTTGCGTAAAGTTCGTCCGAACTTGCTGAGCCTGAACACCGTTGGGTTTGCCCATCACTAGTCCTCACACAATATTTCACTTGCTACGCAGAAACTGAATATTGCACCACTGGGCATGCACGCGCAGAAACTGAATATTGCGCCACTGGGCGTGCACGCGCCCAGTGGACATGCATGGATCCATGATGGACTCAGAGGGCGCACTTGTAGTGCCAAAGAGGAGCAAACTGTCATGCGCAGAGGGCTTTTTGCCAGCCACTTTCAAGGAGCAGCTATCAGAGGACTAGTTTGGGGGTGTAGCCAGCCGGCCATCACCTCCCTCCAGAGATCTGAACTGCCCCCACCCTCCTCGCCTTCCGTAAGAGCCTTAAGACCTACCCTGTTTCCCCGATAGTAAGAGACCCCCGATTGTAAGATGTATTGGGGGTTTCAGGGGGGTCGGCTAATATAAGCCATACCCCGAAAGTAAGACATATGTCTTACTTTCGGGGAAACACGGGGGTATTGCCGCCTCCCTCTCATCTAGCTGCGCACCGCCTCCTGCCCACTTCCGCGCCGCCCCCTCCATACATCACCGCGTCTGCCGCCTCCGTCTGATCCAAATGAGCGCCGCCTCCTGCCCACGCCTGCGCCGTCCCCCTCTCCATACGTCGCCGCGTCTGCCACCTCCCTCTGATCTTAATGAGCGACGCCTCCTGCCCACTTCCGCGCCACCCCCCCTCCATACGTCACCGCGTCTAAATGTTAATTTTATGGTTAAAACAAAAAAATTGTCAATTTTTTTCCAATATAAGACATACCCCGAAAGTAAGACATAGTGGGGCTTTTGGGGATAAAAAGAAAGTAAGACACTGTCTTACTTTCGGGGAAACACGGTATCTATTTCACCAGGCATGGGGCAATTAGCACATGCCCCCCTTCTGACCATTAAAAGTTATGTGTGGCTATGATTGTTAATATTGATTGTTTGATTGTGTAATATTGATTGCTTTTTAAGATTATTATTATTATTATTATTATTATTATTATTATTATTATTATTATTATACTTGTATGCCGCCCCTCCCCAAAGTCTTGGAGCAGCTCACAACAACTAATACATGAGATACAAATCGAATATTAAAAACAATTTTAAAAATCCTTAAAAAAAACAGTCATACGATCCAAACAAACCATACATAAAATGGAACAGCTGGGGGAATGTCAGTTTCCCCAAGCCTGGCGATATAGGTGAGTTTTTAGAAGTTTGCAGAAGGCAAGAAGGGTGGGGGCAGTCCTAATCTCCAGGGCTTAGTCATAGCTTTAATTATTAGATTTGTACCTGTATTGTTTTTGTTGTTGTTGTGAGCCGCCCCAAGTCTCTGGACAGGTCTGGCATACAAGTCTAATAAATAATAATAATAATAATAATAATAATAATAATAATAATAATAATAATAATAATAATAATAATAATATTCAGCGAGTGGGGACAAATTTCCACCACCAGTTCGGGCGAACCGGTCTGAATAGGCACAACCCATCACTGAATTACTGGCCAAACTTCTTCTAGTAGCCACGGACACATGCGTGAAGCCTTCAACAGTTGACTTGTCTTGAAGACTTTCTCTTCCAATTGCCTGTGTCTTAGAGGGGGTTGGCCACAGGAAGTATTATTATTTTTACAAATGATTTAAGGCAATGAACATATCCAAACACATATCCAAATAAACGTCTCGTCTTAAATCAAAGGTTCCCCTGTCTTCTAGGCACTCGTCAAAAGCTTTGGGAATGGAGACCAGACGCTCAGAAAATCTAATTAGTTACGGAACCAAATGGGAAAGTCATTAACTGTATGACTAGGGAACAATAGTATTAGCAATGTTTCATTTTAATTCAGCAAGAACAATTCAAAGTCACTTTAAAGGTATTGAAGCCCAGGGGAAAATGTCTATTGAAACTGGGAAGGAGAAGAAGCAAATCAGAGAGATAGAGAGTGAATATAATATATAATAAACAGACAGCTAGATAGATAGAGTATGTCATTTTTGGGGGTATATTTACTGCCTTGAATTATTTGTAAAAATAATACAGATGAGTGGAGACGTTGGGGGGGATGAATACAATATATAGTAAACAGACAACTATATAGCCAGGGTATATCATGTGAACCAGAGAATCTTGATCCTAAATAAGAAATGTTTTGCGATAGAGGAATGGTTGTTATACTGTAGATAAAATTTGCTTTCCATATTGGATGGGTTCACCGATCATGCTAGCGCATGGGTCATTTAAAACAATTAGAACTGGCTGAGTCACTTAGATCATGAATCATGGCATGAGTATCCCAATGGCTTGATGCGCTGTGCAACTGGACCAGCTCTAATTTGTTTGCCAATGCTAAGTCAAAAGCAAACGGAAACAACATTATTGCACAGGATAACAAGCATATCCAATGGCCTAATTTTTCCTGAACAGAAGGGATTTATTTGCAAGAGATATCTTTGCAAACTGTTCTGGAAAAAGAACTTTGGTCAGTTCTATTCTAATATCAGATTCGTCTTCATGTCCTACAAAAATCAACACAACTATGAAACCAAATAGAAAGAAAATTGCCATTTGCCGCTGCCCATTTCAAATTTTAAAACTATTAAAAAAACAATTGACATTTGATTTTCTACTTCCCCATCTGTTCATTAAATGATATTCCTTCAATTATTTGCAACTTCTAGCCACCGCATAGATAGATTATGCATTAAACATGGTATTAAAACCCTTGATTTGGGCATTATGCCGTGATTCCATAACTATCCCAACAATATTATAAAGACTGTATTAATTTTGATCTCTTTAGATGCTTTGTGTTAATAATATAATATGGGTTGGGTTTACATAACCCATTGTCCTCTCTAAAGAAGGAAGAGAAAGACAGGGAGACAAATACATTTGTGAAATCATACAGAGTAATGAACAATTCTCTCCTTCATTAAAAACTCTGAAAGTAGTTTTTACAATTACAAAGGATTCTTTTTTGCTCCACTGGCTCTAACCCAATAACTGGGAGAAGAACCAGCTCTTTAAGATGGGTTATTGGGTTGGGGACCTGCCTGATCCATGGTAAGGTTGTTCCACAGGGCAGGGGAAAAGTACAGAAAAAGTACACACCGGTGTTTTCTACCTCCAGCACCAAATGAATGGCTACCACATTTGTTGACTTTTTAGAATTCAGGATAATCCTCCCGTGCAGTAGTGGGTTCTAAAATTTATTTATTTATTTATTTATTAGATTTGTATGCCGCCCCTCTCCGTAGACTCGGGGCGGCTCACAACAATAATACGAACAATATATCACAAATCTAATATTAAGAAGTCTCTAAAAATCCCCTTATTTAAAAACAAACATACACACAAACACACCATGCATAAATTATATAGGCCAGGGGGAGATGTCTCAGTTCCCCCATGCCTGACGGCAGAGGTGGGTTTTAAGAAGTTTACGAAAGGCAAGGAGGGTGGGAGCAATCCTAATCTCTGGGAGGAGCTGGTTCCAGAGGGTCGGGGCCGCCACAGAGAAGGCTCTTCCCCGGGTCCCACCAGACGACATTGTTTAGTTGACGGGACCCGGAGAAGGCCAACTCTGTGGGACCTAACTGGTCGCTGGGATTCGCATCACTGGTGCTACTTCTTAGGACTGGGCCGAACTGGGAGCACCCCACTGCAACTCCTGTGTAGTAGTAGATCAAGTGATGCCATTACCAAATAGCTTGGGAATATTATTTGTCGAAATAAAGGCAATCTAAAAATTGAAAAAAACCTACTTTCGGAGTTTTTAATAAAGGAGAGAGTTGTTCATCACCCTATATGATTGCACAAATATATTCTATTTGTCTCCCCGTCTTTCTCTTCCATCTTTAAAAAGGACAATACAGGGTGTGTTCCAAAAGTAATGCAATTATTTTTTTTAAAAGTAAGTTATTGAACAGATTTGCACAACACTTAAAATTCTTCAAAGTACTGTCCTTGGGCCTCTACACATTTTTTCCAGCAACTCTGCCATGACCGGTATGCACCCTGGAAGGCGTCTTCAGGGACCCTCGCAAGGTCTTTGTCATGGCTGATTGGATCTCTTCTATGGACAAAAACCGGGTTCCTTTCAGGGCTGCCTTAATCCGAAGGAACAAAAAGAAGTCTGCTGGGGCGACATAAGGATTATAGGGGGGGTGGGGCAGCATTGGCACCTGGTGTTTGGCCAGGAACTCACGGACTCGTAGCGCGTTGTGGCAAGGCACGTTTTTCATCCATAGAAGAGATCCAATTAGCCGTGACGAAGACCTTGCAAGAGGTTCCTGAAGACGCCTTCCAGGGCGCATACCGGTCATGGATGGATGGCTATGATATTGTGGAATCTATCTGTTGTCCACAGTATAAAATGCTTAGCTATAGATCTCCTTTGGGTTTAATAAACAATAAAAATACATTTGTTTTTAAAAGATTACCTGTAGCTCTCTCTTGGGAATTAAGACACAACGAAACAAACTTATTTTTAAAAGGGCAGACAAAAATCCTTTAGTTGCACAACAGAGTGGCGCATTAAGGAGTACTATTTTTGGATGTCAAATCACTTTAGTGTAATAATTAATAACAGCGTGAATTCGTCTGTAGACTTTTGTTCCTCTTTTATTCTCAGATTTATCCAGGGTGTTATTTTATTGTCTGAACCCCTTTTTCCTAATGTTTTAAAGACTTTCTAGAGGAGGTAGAGAAATAAGAATGTACACATGTATTGTGTTTGTCCATTAAATTTATCTTTAGAAAGTGAATTAATCTTTCCAGCTGCCCTAATTGCTATGACTAAACCCGAAGGAGGAAGTTTGTAATGCATCTGGAAAGTACAGATGTTGTAGCCCTGAATGACAGCATCCTGCACATTAATGGTGCTCAATAGATTCTTAAATATGATCTGCAGCTGCGACCATCGCTACCTTTAGAAAAAAACAGAAAATCAAGGCGCATTGGTATTTGTAGCAGGAACAAGCCACAGGATTATTGAATCAGCTGCAGAATGCTGGAGGGGACACCAGCTGGTTCAGGTTCTGTCCGTAAATTCTACAGGGAATTCTCAACTTACAATGGTTCATTTAGTGACCCTTCCAAGATAGAACGGCACTGGAAAAAGTGACTGATGACCATTTTTCACACTTAGGACTACTGCAGCATCCCCAATGAGCGCATGATCAAAATTCGGATACTTGGCAACTGATTCATATTTATGAACGTTGCATTGTCCTGTGGTCACAAGATCCCTTTTTTGCGAACTTCTGACAAGCAAAGTCCAGATACTGGAACACTCCTCCAAAATGTTATCCCCAATAAGTTGAATGCTCTCATAAACTTTTGAGAAACTCTACATCTGGGAAAGAATAGAATAGAATAGAATCCCAGCGACCAATTAGGTCCCACAGAGTTGGCCTTCTCCGGGTTCCGTCGCCAAAGCAATGTCGTCTGGCGGGACCCAGGGGAAGAGCCTTCTCTGTGGCGGCCCTGGCCCTCTGGAATCAACTCCCCTCGGAGATTAGGACTGCCCCCACCCTCCTTGCCTTCCGTAAATTCCTGAAAACCCAGGTATGGGGAAATTGATTCCCCTGACTGTCCTGCTTTATGTATGGTTATGATTGTATGATTGTTTTTAAATAAGGGTTTTTATAACTGTTTGTTTTTAACAGTTAGATTTGTACAATGTATTGTTGTTGGAAGCCGCTCTGAGTCTTCGTAGAGGGGCGGCATACAAATCTAAATAATAATAATAATAATAATAATAATAATAATAATAATAATAATAATAATAATAGTAATAAAAATAGAATAGAAAATAGAATAGACTATGGAGTGGAGCAGAGCGGAACAGAACAGAACAAAATAAAATACAGTCTAGACTAGACTATGGAGTGGAGTGACGTAATAGAAAATACAATAGAAAATAGAATAGAATAGAATAGAATTCTTTATTGGCCAGGTGTGATTGGACACAGAAGGAATTTGTCTTTGGTGTGTAGACTCTCAGTGTACATAAAAGAAGAGATACATTTGTCAAGAATCTTGAGGTACACATAATGACCATAAAGCCCTTCATGGCATCGGACCAGAATATCTCCGAGACCGCCTTCTGCCGCACGAATCCCAGCGACCGATTAGGTCCCACATAGTGGGCCTTCTCCAGGTCCTGTCAACTAAACAATGTCGTCTGATGGGCCCCAGGGGAAGAGCCTTCTCTGTGGCAGCCCCGACTCTCTGGAACCAGCTCCCCCCAGAGATTAGAACTGCCCCTACCCTCCTTGCCTTTTGTAAGATCCTTAAAACCCACCGTTGTTGTCAGGCTTGGGGGAACTGAGACATCTCCCCCGGGCATATACAATTTATGCATGGTATGTTTGTATGTATGTTTGTTTAGAAATATGGGGTTTTTAAAATATTTTAAATTATAATTATTAGATTTGTCATGAACTGTTTTATTGTGTTTTGAGCCGCCCCGAGTCTGCGGAGAGGGGCGGCATACAAATCTGATAAATAAATAAATAAAATAAAATAAATAAATCACAGGATACAAATAAGCAATCAGGAAACAATATTAGTATAAATGTAGGCAAACAAGCAACAAGTTACAGTCATACATAAGTGGGGAGGAGATGGGTGATAGGAAGGATGATAATAGTAATAGTAATGCAGCCTTAATGAATAGTTTGACAGAGAAACTTGACTGTAGTGATTTGCCAACTCTGCCTCTTGGCAGGCTAAGGACATAGTATCAGTAACAATAGAAAGTGAGTGTGATCTCTTAAAAACATTTGCATGTATAAAATTTTCTTGAAAGAGAAATGCCAAAAATCCGAATACAGTGATCCCTCGATTTTCGCGGGTTCAAACTTCGCAAAACGCTATACCACGGTTTTTCAAAAAATATTAATTAAAAAATACTCCGTGGGTTTTTTTCTATACCACGGTTTTTCCCACCCGATGACATCATATGTCATCACCAAGAGTCACTTCTCTCTCTCTTTCTCTTTCTTTCTTGTCATTCTCTGCTTCAATCATTTTCTCATTTCTCTTTTTTTCTCCCTTTTTCTATCATTTCTCTCTCTCTCTCTACCTTCCACTCTCCCCCCTCTTGCTCTCTCTCTCTTTCTCCCTCTCCCTCTCTGTGAGAACGCCTGCCCCCACCTCTCCTGCAGCCCCCTCGCTGATAGCTGGGACGAAAGTGCTCTCAGCTAAGGGACTGTGAGAGGGGCGAGGCAGGCATTCTGAAAGCGCTCAGAGTGGCTACCGGCCGAATGAGGAGGATGAGAAGCCGTAGCTGCCAGCGCTGCTGCAGGAGGACCCGTGTCCGAAGAAAGCCGGTGAGAGGGGTGGATCGGGCGGGCGGTAGCGGCGAGGGAGCCGGAGGCGCTGGGGGGGCGGGGGCATCCGACATTCAAAGCAATCTTTGCCGGCCTCCACACTTTCGTCGCTCCCTGCCCTAATTTCAAGCCCGGCTCTTTGCGCTGCCTTGAAAAAGGGTGCGTGGGGGTAGTTTTTGGCCGTCCATAGCCAAAAATAGTGTTTTTACTTCCGCACCGCTACTTTGCGGAAAATCGACTTTCGCGGGAGGTCTCGGAACGTAACCCCCGCGAAAATCGAGGGAACACTGTAGTCAGGATCTGGCAAAAGCTTGCAATCGTAAATACGGGCATTAGGAACCGAGTATCTTCGATGAATGGGAATTAATTGTGGGCAAACCTTTAATACAGGGATCCCCAAACTTGGCAACATTAAGACTTGTGGACTTCAACTTCCAGAATTCTCCAGCCAGCTATGCTTGCTGGAGAATTCTGGGAGTTGAAGTCCACAAGTCTTAATGTTGCCAAGTTTGAAGACCTCTGCTTTAATAAATATTCAGTTTTCTCCAGCCGGAATGAAAAAAAAAGAAGCTTAAGGTCCATTATTATTTATTGGCCCAGGGTGAACTCCCACTATCCTTATAGAGTGAAGCCCTTAAAATTTAGCATTTAAGACTTTGGGACAGGGCATTGGAGAGAGAGAGAGAGAAGAGAGGCTAACCAGCCCAAGGCCTTATGCAAATATGAAGCCATGCCACTATTTGTGAATTTTTACAGTGGGAAATAGAGAAAAGGGAAAGTAGCCACCTTAGATCACTGAAGGTTCTAACTTCTGTGAACTTTCCCAGATGTGGAGTTTCTCCAAGGTTTATGGGAGCATCCAATTTATTGGGGATTTAATTTAATTTAAATCAGTCTAAATGACTTCTATGCTGCTCAATCCCAATGGGACTCAGAGCAGCTTACAACAATAAACAGTACATACAATAAACAAGTCAAATTATTAGTAATAAGAACATTAAAACCCATAATAAATTTTTATTAATATTGATTGTTTCTTCATTGCTTATTTGACCCCTATGACAATCATTAAGTGTTGCACCACATGGTTCTTGACAAATGTATCATTTTTCTTTTATGTAGGCTGAGAGCATCTGCACCAAGATAAATTCCTTGTGTGTCCAATCACACTTGGCCAATAAAATCTATCTATCTATCTATCTATCTATCTATCTATCTATCTATCTATCTATCTATCTATCTATCTATCTAAACTCACATATACAGTATACATAAACAAACATTTTGGGGATAACACTTTGGAGGGTGCTACTTTAGGCTTTGGAATCTAGCAGCTTCCTCAGATCTGGAGGATCCTCTGGAATGGATTTCAAGAGGAAGGTACTTTTAAGGAGACCAAGATAGCCAGTATTCTGTTCTCTTAACTCACTGGCTTCAGAAAGGCATGATTAGAATATACTGTACAGTATTAGGATTTTCTTGGGAGGGGAAAAAGGTGTTTTGCAGATACTTTTTGGCGACCAAAAGCACAAAAGAAAGAGCGGGGAGGGAGAGAGAACAGTTCGGCTCGGCTGCTTAAGTTTTGCCAACCTCCCCCCCAACGCGGTCCCTCCTTTCCCCCCTTCCTAGTCTTCCCCCTCCTCGCTCGGATTTCGCCCTTCTTGCGCAGGGACGCGCGCAGGGATCCATCGCGCAGTCGACCGAAGAGCGCAGGGGCTAGGAAAAGCGCAGCTGAGTTTGTTTGGTTTTTTTAAGAAGGAATCTCGGGACAAAGACCCGGAGAGGCAGAAGGATCCTCCACCCTCCTCTTCTCCAAGGAAGACCCCCGCCACCCCGCTTTTCAAAGGACTCCCCCGCCGGGATGTGGCCGCGGAGGTTCTCTCCATGCGCCCCTGGCCTCCCGCGCACTCTACAGTAGATCGCTCGCTCGGTCGCCTTACCCAACAAAGGGAAGCGGCTCAAGACGGGATGCGCGGACCCAGGCGGTAGCCCCTCGCTCCGGCTGGGCTGCAAAGAGGCTTCCTGCCGGGCAGCGCCATCCTTCGCTCCGTCCCCGGGCTTCCCCGCTCGGATCTCTCCGGCCCGGCGGCTCTCTCTTGCGCTCCGTTCCGTCCCGGGAGGCGGCGGCAGCTTAGGAAGGGGAGACCTTCGTGCCGCTCTCCGACCGGGACTCCACCAGCCCGACCTCGACTCCTTTGTTTGTTTCTGCTGGAAGGAGCCGCCTGCGGAGCCTCGGGGCGCCCCCCGACCCACTTTGCGCGCCGGGTTCGCGTGCGCGCCGCGCTGGGTCGGACGGAGGGAGGGAAAGGCGAGGCGGAGGAGGACGAGGGGCTGCAGCCGGGCTCGGAGGGGGTTGGGGGTGGAGGAGAGACGGGGGTCTTCGAAGGGGATTGGATGGCGAGCGGATCGTGGCAGGATCCGGGGGGAACTGGCCCGGCCTTTCGGTTTTGCCTTCTTGTCCCCGCCTCCATTCGGGGCTGAGATGTGGGGGGGGGGGAGCTCTCGGAGGAGGAGAGGAAGAGGAGGAGGATCGGTTTTCTCTCACCCACCCACCCCCGGGTAATTTACTTTGTGGATTAGTTGAGATGGGAACTAAAATCTTGGGCCCGGATCGATTGCAAAAGGAAGGGGGGAAACGGGAGGTCGCTGCAGACCAACGGCGCTCCGGATTGCAGGATTTAAGATACAGTAGATGGATTTGCTAAGGATCGGGCTGGGTGTTTTTTCAACCTTGGGAATGAAGTTGGGTGTGCGTTTCATCTCCCAGAAGTTCCCAGGCAGCAGTGCTAGCTGGGGAGTGCTGGGAGTTTAAGTTTACCCATCTTAAAGTTGGCAAGATTGAGAAAGTCTATTTTGTCCAGATACACACACACATACAGAGGGGCAAAGTTGGCTCTTCTATGACTTCTGGACTTCAATTCCCAGAATTCCTGAGCCAATCATCCCAGCTCAGGAATTCTGGGAGTTGAAGTCCACATGTCATAGAAGAGCTAGCTTTGCCTCCTCCTGTGCTTGGCAATTGAACCTGCCTCTAGAATGCTGAGGATCCGGTGGCAGGATAAGGTGCCTGACACTGAGGTCCTCTCCACCCTGCTGATGAAAGCCCAGACACGGTGGGCAGGCTATGTTGCCAGGATGCCAGACCATTGCATCCCTAAACAGCTCCTCTATGGTGAACTACCTAAAGCAAAGTGATCACACGGGGGACAAAGTAAGCGATACAAAGACACAGCGAAAGCCTCCTTCAAGTCTCTCGATTTTGACACCACCTCCTGGGAAACCCTAGCACAAGGTCGACCAACATGGCATGGCTGATCCACCAAGGCTGCCCGACATCTGAGGCCAGGAGAACATTCATAGCAGAAGAGAAACAAGCACTCACTCCGCAAAGCCAGAGCTGCAAATGCTGTGACAATGGTGTCCACACATGTCTGTCCAACATGTGGCAGAACATTTCATGCCTATATAGGCCTTACCAGCCATCTGAGACAGATCCACAATCCATTAGATGTCCTCCTCAAACAAAATCTATCTATCTATCTATCTATCTATCTATCTATCTATCTATCTATCTATCTATCTAGCTTGTATGCCGCCCCTCTTGGTAGACTCGGGGCGGCTAACAACAATAATAAAACAGCATATAACAAATCTAATATTTAAAATAACTAAAAACCCTTACTAAAAACCAAACATACACACAAACATACCATGCATAAATTGTATAGGCATGGGGGGAAAGGAATACAGTGTTCCCTCAATTTTCACAGGGGATGCATACTGAGATCGCCCGCGAAAGTCGAATTTCCGCGAAGTAGAGATGCGGAAGTAAATACACTATTTTTGGCTATGGACAGTATCACAAGCCTTCCCTTAACCCTTTAAACCCCTAAATTACCATTTCCCATTCCCTTAACACCCATTTACTCACCATTATTACTGGTACTCACCATTGAATAAGACACTTAGTGATCCTGATATTTATAAACATAATTATTTATTAACAATAATTAATATTTTTTGTTATTTATTTGCAAAAATTATTAATTTGGCGATGACGTATGACATCATCGGGCGGGAAAAACTGGTATAGAAAAAAACCCCGCAAAGTATTTTTTAATTAATATTTTTTGAAGTTCGGACCTGCGAATATCGAGGGAACACTGTATCTCAATTTCCCCATGCCTGACGACAGAGGTGGGTTTTAAGGAGCTTACAAAAGGTGAGGAGGGGGGGGGGCAATTCTGATATCTGGGGGAGCTGGTTCCAAAATGAACATCACTTACTTAACTTACTTACTTACTTACTTACTTACTTACTTACTTACTTACTTACTTACTTACTTACTTACTTACTTACTTACTTACTTCCCTGATCTTAATTCTTCCAATGTAACCCCCAAAACAATTACCGTTCCTTTCTCTTGAGTGGTGAGTTAGAAACAGCAGATAGGTTGGGGTACCTGGCATGGCCCAGAACCTGTAACCCTCCCCATTAAACATTCAGGGTAGTGGTGAAGAGTTTTTTCCTAACCTTCTTTCCTAGGACAATCTGCCCCACCCAACTGGGAAAATATTTTTTAAAAAAATATTTTTATTGATTTTTTAAAAAACAATACAAAAACATAAAAGACAATAACAAAACACATAAACATCTTTACAATTTATGTTTCTATAACATCGAAAATGAAGAAAATTTCTGTGCCCATACATCCTTCTACCAAATTGTTAATCTGTCATAATAAAAATTTCCATTAGTGTTAATATTTACAATAACTTTATTTCTGTTTGTTTGTTTGTATTTTTGATTTCTAGCCACTTATAATTTTTTTCCCATATAGTAAAAACCACTCTTGTCTATTGTGTAATTCATAGGTGAGCCTTGTCGTTTCAGTAAAGTCCATCAATTTATTGGTTGTCATGTTCTCTCTTAGAAACATGGAAACATAGAAGACTGACGGCAGAAAAAGACCTCATGGTCCATCTAGTCTGCCCTTATACTATTTCCTGTATTTCATCTTACAATGGATTTATCCCAGGCATGTTTAAATTCAGTTACTGTGGATTTACCAACCAGGTCTGCTGGAAGTTTGTTCCAAGCATCTACTACTCTTTCAGTGAAATAATATTTTCTCACGTTGCTTTTGATCTTTCCCCCAACTAACTTCAGATTGTGTCCCCTGGTTCTTGTGTTCACTTTCCTATTAAAAACACTTCCCTCCTGAACCTTTTTTTAACTCATGGGGGATTTGTGTCCTTTTAAGTCTCTCCAAATGCTTGTCTGGCAACAGTTAAAATGTGTATAATGAGATAGTGATTTGCTTTGATGTGTTTCCCTTGGGGAAATGTTGAGGGTGTGCAAAAAGTTGCCAGACTCCATGGACTAGGAGTCTGCAACCCATGGCTCTGGAGTCACATGTGGCTTTTTGATTCCTTGGCTGCGGCTCAAAACATGCGTCACAGCCGCCAATGTGTGACACCCACCGGCACGTGATTTATTGAGCTTTTCGATCCATCTTTTTTTTTGAGGGGGTGTGTGTGAATTCAAAATGTTTTTGTTGCATGCAGAAATAAAAAAATGTTTTCTCTGTAGCAATTCATTGATTACGAAAATACAACACACTATAGGTTTTTTAATATATAGCATTGTTGTGGTTAGCTCTGGCCCAGCTCCTGCCCCAAGGAATTTGGAGGTGGAGGTGGGGGAGACATCCACATGCCGCAGGACTGTTTTGCTCCCAGTAGAATCTGCCGACGAAGCCTCCTCTGACCAAGGAAGCGTGAGTAACAGGGAAGAGGGGAGTTTGGCAGACAGCCCAGGAGGAGATTAATCATCTGTATCATCCCTGGATTCTGCACAAGAATTAATGACACATCCACGCATGCGTAGAGTGATGCATAGGAGACAACAACTGAAGGATTATTACAAGAGCAAATGAGGCCACCTGTGGTTGGGTGGGGCTGCTGTAATTAGTGCTACAGATAAAAGTACAGCCTGGTATTTTAGCCTCATGGCAGTTTATCTGATTCATTGTTTCATCAAGATCGTGATTTTTGCTCTTCAGGATTGTGTGTGTGGACTCTCTGGACTTTAGAATTGGACTCAATTTCCCAGTTATTGGGTGAGCAATTGGATTGCATTTAACCTGTGCCTTGTGTGTACCAGAAAATCCCTTTGACATTTAAAAAGGGAGCTATTTCTGTTTTTCTGTCTATAAAAACTTTTGGGTTTTCCTTTTATTGTGTGGTGTGTGTCTTCCTGGACTAATTACCCTGTAATTATGGGCGGTTGAGACACGCCGGCAGAACATAGCACAAAGGTAAAAAAAATAATATATGCAGTGTTATCTTCATTTTAGATGTCAAAAGATTTTTGTGGCTCCCGGTGTTTTCTTTTCTGTAGGAAATGGGTCCAAATAGCTCTTTGAGTGTTTAAGATGGCCAGCCCATGCCCATTTTCAGATTGCCCAATTCCATGCAGAGTCATCTCCCCTACGAGACCTGTTGACGCAGTTTGTGACACAACACACTAAGCCTGTGGTTAACAACCCATACTGGGTGGGTTCAAAAGCATCACGCAAAGTCATTCGAACCCGAAGCTGGATCTCCTCTAGGGTCAATAGCATCGGTAGATTTATCAATCCAAAGCTTCGGTTGATCGATCTACTAATAACATTGGCTGTAAAAGAAAGAATTTCCTTTACATCACAAAAGGCTAAACTGTAAACAAACCGTGGTTAACCATCAATGTTAGGTGGCTTCAGGCATCTCGCTAAGTCATTGTGATCCAAAACTGGAACTTCTCCAGCATTAATAGCATAAAGTAAATTAATCAACCCAAGCTTTAGTTGATTAATCTACTAATGCTTTTGACTCTAACGAGGAATTTCCACTGCAAAGGAGCAATATTTTTTAAAATACAGCATTCAATTGAAAAGAGTCCTCTTTTCTCCAGTCCCTTCAACTGTAAACAACTTACAGGATCTCTCTCTCTGTGTGTGATAGTGTGTGTGTGTGTGTTTTGTGTGTATGTGTGTGTACTGTATGTGTGTGGCTGGACGAGAGAGCAAAAGGCTCCAGGCGAGCAAACAAGCACTCCTTTCTACTTGTCCTCAACAGCCTTTGTGTGTCTTTTCCTCAAGAATCTTGAAGCTGCCTCACGGTTCCCCAGCAGCTCCAAGTAATTTCCTCATCCTGGTCGACAGGAATAACGTTGCTCTTTCCTGTACCTCCCCATCCTGTAAGGCCAGCTCCTTAAATGGGAGCACATTGTTGACTGGTTTGTTCCTCTACAATAAAGACACATTTCTATACAGGGTACAGGAATGGGAGTGTTATCTGCTTAATACGATCTTTAATCAAATTATTCAGAGGGGCCAAAGAGAAAGGTCCCCCAAGCCTGATAATTTTAATAGACTAATAAAGGAGAATCTTTGTGACTCAGGATTGAGATGAGGGGGTCCTTGGTGCTCTCTGAGCTTCGTGCAGATGTTTATTACCCAAACTAGATAACATTATCAGTGCTAGATAGATATCAATGTCAGATAGATAGATAGATAGATAGATAGATAGATAGATAGATAGATAGATAGATAGATAGACAGACAGACAGACCAGTGATTTTCAATCTTTCTTGAGCCGCGGCACATTTTTTACATTTATGAAGCCCTGGGACACATTGAGGGGGGAGGGGGGGGGCTAAAAAAAGTTTGGACAAAAAAATTTTCCTCTCTCTCTTCCTCCCTTTCGCTCTATTTCTCTCTCTCTCCCTCCCTCTTTCTCTCCCTTCATCTTTCTTTCTCTCTCTCCATCCCTCTTTCTTTCTCTTCCTTCCTCTCTTTTTCCCTCTCTTTCTTTCTCCCTCCCTACCTCCCTCTATGTCTTTCTCTCTCTCTCCTTACCTCCCACTCTTGCTCTCTCTCTCTTTCTCTCTTGCTTTCTTTTTCTTGTTCTCTTTCTCTCTTTCTCTTGTTCTCTTTCTCTCTCTCTTTCGCTCGCTCGCTTTCTCTCTTGCTTGCTTTCTTTCTCTCTGTCGCTTTCTTTCTTTCTTTTTCTCTTTCTTTCTCTCTGAGCTTCGCGGCACACCTGACCATGTCTCGCGGCACACTAGTGTGCCACCGCACACTGGTTGAAAAACACTGAGATAGATAGACAGACAGACAGACAGGGGGAAAGAGAGGGAGGCAGGGAGGGATATATCTATATCTATCATCTATCTATATCTATCTATCTATCTATATGTGTGTGTGTGTGTGTCACATGTTTTTGCTGAATTTGAAAATTAAGGGAGACTAGGATATATATATATATATATATATATATATATATATATATATATACATACATACATACATACATACATACATATATATATGATAGGTAAGACAGAGAGATGAGAGATGGATAATTAGAAAATAGAGAGAGATATGAGATAGATAGATAGATAGATAGATAGATAGATAGATAGATAGATAGATAGATAGATAGATAGATAGACAGATGACAGACAGACAGAAAGACAGACAGACAGATAGATGACAGACGGACACTTACTGTAAGAAGGGTCCTTGGTGTTCTCTGAACTTGGTTGTTTTCTTGCAAACATTTCATAACCAAACTATATAATATCATCAGTACTAGAGGGGAATGGGGAGTTTGGGGAGGAGGGGGGAGGAGGAGGACTGTAGGGCTCTTGATATTCTCTGATCTTAGTATTTTTCTTATAGATGGTTCATTACCCTGATGGTGCTCTGACGATGTTACCCAGGTCAGGTGATGAAATTTTAGGAGACTCATGAAAGACATTGGACCAATGGGGTAACATAGGGAGACTTGGATTAATAAGCTCCTTCTATTTTTCTTTGGCATCATTTGCAAGCAATTCCAATCTTTGTGGAATTGGGTAGGATGCTTTATGCTGCATAAATAAAGTCCTGCTGAGTTCAGGTTAGCCTTACATGCTCATTTCCTTTTCAGATTAGTTGAAGAGTAAACTAGGATTTTTTTTCAATTTTTAAAAAAATTTCTTCACATTCAACATAAGACTTCATATACCTTCAATACATCTTAATACATACTGCTCAAAAAAATCAAGGGAACACTCAAAGACCACATCCTAGATCTGAAAGAATGAAATATTCTCACTGAATACTTTGTTCTGTACAAAGTTGAATGTGCACAACAGCAGGCGAAATTGACTGTCAATCAGTGTTGCTTCCTAAGTGGACAGTTTGATTTCACAGAAGTTTGATTTACTTGGAGTCATACTGTGTTGTTTAACTGTTCCCTTTAATTTTTTGAGCACTGTACATGTATCATTATTCAAATACAATAAACTGGATTGCATTACAGGGCTGCTTTATATTATTCCATCTGTATCCATCTTTCTTCTTTCCGCTTGCCTCGTTCTATCTCATACGACCATTCCGCCTCTACTACCTACTTCCTTACTCTTTCTCCCTCCTTCTACTACCATTCCCTTCTCCTTCCTCCTTCTTTCTACTCTTTCTCCCCTCTCTGCTCTTTCTCTCCTTCTTTGCTACTTCCCATCCACCACCTAAATCCTTCCCTAAGTGGCTAGCTCTATTATCCTTATACAGTATAACAGATTAAAATATTTCTCTAATTCTAACCCTTCATAATCCTCTCTCTTTTTACAAAATTTCTATCTAATATATTTAAGTCTTGACTTTCCGTACAAGTATTTTAACTCATGCTACCTCCTTACCTAGTTTGGTCTTCTGGGACTACCACCAACCACTCCAACTTTATTTCAAATTATTTGCTACAGCTGAGTTACACAGCTAATTGTTATTTCTTGTGCTTTTGTCCTCTCCTTCTTTAGTATCTTAACTCATCTTTTAATTTTTTTCAACCATTTCTAGGCAGCCAATAAAAATCAAAATTAACTTTCCCCTTATCTTGTGGTCTCATGTTAAAAATAATACTGTTCTTTTGTATCTAAATTTGCATCAGTACATCTATATCATCAAAATTCTTGCATTATATAAGAGGAAACTAGTTTTGCTCAGACTAAAGGGGGCTGAATCTACCTATACAGAGCAAGGTTGAAATGGGATTATATCAGGGGTGATCCACAATGGAAAGATAATTTGCTTTTCTGTACTTGTTGGTTCCTTCTTCCTGTTTAATCATGTGTTTCTCTTATTCAAGGAGGGAGACTCAATAAAAATACTTTGTTGGTTCTTGCCAGCTTCTACAAATCCAGGCAGGAGGGTTGATGGAGAGTTCTGTTTTCTTTCCCCCCTTTTTCTTTTAAAGAAAATATAATTGAAGATAAATAGGGGAGGGGATACATAAAGCAAAAGGACTATGTGAATACTGGTACAAATGTGTATGAATTTAGAGTATACAGTTCTAAATCAAAATATACGCTTACATATATAGAAGAAAATAAGGCTAAAGAGAAAGAAAAAAAGAGAAAAGGGGGAAGGAAAGAGAAGAGGAAACATTAAAAATAAAAAAAGAAGAAGAAAGGAAGAAGAGATAAATCCATATCTTTAAATTTATCAGATGTCATAAATAGAAACACAGAAACATAGAAGATTGAAAAAGAAAAAGACCTCATGGTCCATCTAGTCTGCCCTTATACTATTTCCTGTCTTTTATCTTAGGATGGATATATGTTTATCCCAGGCATGTTTAAATTCAGTTACTGTGGATTTACCAACCACGTCTGCTGGAAGTTTGTTCCAAGCATCTACTCCTCTTTCAGTAAAATAATACTTTCTCATGTTACTTCTAATCTTTCCCCCAACTAACCTCAGATTGTGTCCCCTTGTTCTTTTGTTCACTTTCCTATTTAAAACACTTCCCTCCTGAATCTTATTTAACCCTTTAACATATTTAACATATAATAGTGTCAATGTTATCTGTTGACCCGATTACTCTACAGCATTTAAAATCTTTACTATCAATATAGATGAAAGTTTTAGGTTCCTAAACTTGAGTTAGAGTTTAAGTTTTGTCGTTTTGAATTTTGAATGCTATTTTCTGTATGGTAGATTAATTACCTTCCCCTCCTCCAAATGAGGCTTGAAAGGGTCTTGTTAGACTTCCTAACAACAGGAAAACCTGCCTTATGCCAAGCTTGTGCCACTAAGTCCCACATGTGTTTAACTTGGGTGGTAAAAAGTAGCAGGTTGCATAATTCAATAAAGGAAAACATTTGTAGCTCAGGGTTGAAATGAGGAGATCTTTGGTGCTCTCTGAGCTTAGTTGTCAAAGTTCTAGGTAGCATCCAAGCTAAATCAGAGTCCAAGTCATAGTACTCCTCAAAGTTCCAATTTATTGCCGGAGCCTCCTACACTGGTGTTGTGGTTAGCTCTAGCCCAGCTCCTGCCCCAAGGAATATGCAGGTGGATGTGGGGGAAACATCCACATGCCACAGGACTGTTTTGCTCCCAATGGAATCTGCCAACGAAGCCTCCTCTGACCAAGGAAGCGTGAGTGACAGAGAAGAGGGGAGTTTGGCAGACAGCCCAGGAGGAGATCAATCATCTGTATCATCCCTGGATTCTGAACAAGAATTAATGACACATCCACGCATGCGTAGAGTGATGCATAGGAGACAATAACTGAAGGATTATTACAAGAGAAAATGAGGCCACCTGTGGTTGGGTGGGGCTCCAGTAATTAGTGCTACAGATAAAAATGCAGCTTGGTGTTTTAGCCTCATGGCAGTTTATCTGATTCATTGTTTCATCAAGATTGTGGTTTTTGCTCTTCAGGATTATGTGTGTGGACTCTCTGGACTTTAGAATTGGACTCAATTTCCCAGTTATTGGGTGAGCAATTGGATTGCATTTAACCTGTGCCTTGTGTGTACCAGAAAATCCCTTTAACATTTTAAAAGGGAGCTATTTCTGTTTTTCTGTTTATAAAAACGTTTGGGTTTTCCTTTTATCGTGTGGTGTGTGTCTTCCTGGACTAATTACCCTGTAATTACGAGCAGTTGAAACACACTGGGAAACTTTTGGGTTTTCCTTTTATCGTGTGGTGTGTGTCTTCCTGGACTAATTACCCTGTAATTACGGGCGGCAGAACACACTGGGTAACTTGAATCTGAGTTTCCCACCCAGTTGAAAGTTCACATCCCTTGTCCCCCCACCCACAAACTTGTCACATTGCCCATTCAGATGGTGCCAGCGTGGCAAGTCTTCCTTCCACTTCCACCCAGGCGGGTGGGCATAGGATGTCCTTGAACCTCTTGAAAGAATGCTTTCTGGCTGCATTTGCTCCGTCCTGAAAATCACCCCTCCCAATTTCCCATAAACATCAGGCCTTGTATAGATAGTGTGGCAAGCCGTTAATTTATCACCAACTTCTGCACCAGCTTGACAGACGTTTCATTATCCAGCTTGGTAACATAATCAGTGCTTGCGGCGTTGCTACCTAATTTGGGCAACGAAACGTCTGGAAGAAAACAAGCAAGCTCAGAGAGCATCGAGGGGTTGTATAATCCTTGAATTATACACAACAGTGCAGCCATTGTTTTTCTGACAATGTTACACCGCGTTGCAGAACAAGAAAAAACATGAGTATCTTTTGATTCGTAGGAGTCGCCTTCGTATGTAGCAAACCGCTGGCAGCTGAATTGGGTTCATAACGATTCTGCTTTCCGCACGCTTCCTTAAAACACAGTTTGCAAGGATACGAAACTCTTTGTTTTATTGATCCTCTGTTTTATATCGTTTATTTTAGAAACTTCAGATGTTTTGCATAAACAGCCTTGGCAGAAGCTTCTTTTGTTGAAATCGTTCATCCTACTGATGCAAGCAGGAGGGTGTCGCTCAAAAAAAAATAGGTCTCCAGCATGGTTGCGTTTATTAAACATGGCGTTCCACAGCGAAGTTGTACGTTCCTTGCTTTGTAACGGTGGGGGGAAAAGGTTTTCTTTTAAAACGGACAAACAAAGGGTGGGTGTATTTTTCTCCCCCTGTTGTTCCCTACTTCTCTTTCTAAGCTTTCATCTGGGACCTTTGTCACAGAATGGAACAAAATTGGAAACTTGTGGACCTCATTAGTTCTCCCAATGTTAGTTGTACTCCTTCCGAAAACAAGGGGCGGGAAAAAAAAATCATGGGACTAAATTTGCTTAGCCACGAAGTTTCCAGGGCCAAGAATACAGTTTGAAGCTGCGGTCCTGATTATTATTATTATTATTAAAAGTGATACAGTGGTATCACTTGCTAAATATTAGATTTGTTACTATGTATTGTTTTTTACCATTGTTGTGAGCCGCCCCGAGTCTACGGAGAGGGGCGGCATGTAAATCCAATAAATCTAATCTAATCTAAATCTAATCTAATCTCTACTTACGAACTTAATTCGTTCCGTGACCAGGTTCTTAAGTAGAAAAGTTTGTAAGTAGAAGCAATTTTTCCCACAGGAATCAATGTAAAAGCAAATAATGCTTGCAAACCCATTAGGAAAGAAATAAAAGCTCGGAATTTGGGTGGGAAGAGGAGGAGGAGGAAGAAGAGGTGGAGGACAGTTGCTGCCCAGAGCGAACCTAGATTGCAGAAAATACGACTTCAGCAACAGAGTGATCAACACCTGGAAAGCATTACCTGACTCTGTGGTTTCTTCCCCCAACTCCAAAATCTTCAACCTTAAATTATCTACAGTTTTATCATTACTTTTACTTATGTTATGTTTATACAAACTACTATCGTATACATGTTTGACAAATAAAATAGAATAAAATAGAATAAAATAAAATAAATAATCCATTTCTGTACTGATGCTAAGAAAAAAAAATGCATGTCTCTGTGTTCTGTTGGGCTCTCTGGTAGACTTCTCCCAAAAATTCACAGGTACAAATTTCAGACACACACACGTTTGAAAATTCATAACAATGTTCTTTATAATGAAAATTCATTTAAACTAAGCCCTCTTTTGGTATAGCAAAGAGCACTCGTCTCCAAACAAACTGGTAATTTATACAAGTCCCTTATCAGTTCTGTGATACTTAGCTTGCAACTGTGAGGCAATTCGCAGTCCTTCTTCTTTCACAAAGTGAAATACACTTTGCTCTGGTTTAGTTTCAAAGCAGGGAAAAATCAGCACACAAAAAGTCAAAGTCAGTAAATCAGTCACGAAACACAACGATCAGATAATCCTCCACAATGGCCAAACCCACAGGCTGCTATTTATAGCAGCCTCACTAATTACCACAGCCCCACCCAACCACAGGTGGCCTCATTTTCTTTGATAATAATCTCTCAGTTGTTGTTGCCTATGCATCGCTCTACGCATGCGTAGCTGTATCATTAACTCTTGTTCTGAATCCAAGGAGGAGCTAGATAATTGATCTCCTTCTGAGCTGTCTGCCCCACTCTCATCCCTGTCACTCATGTCTTCTTGGTCAGAGGAGCCTTCATCAGCAGATTCCACCGGGGGCAAAACAGGCCTGCAGCATGTGGATGTCTCCCCCACATCCACAGTCCTTGGGGCAGGAGCTGGGCCAGAGCTAACCACAACATCTCTGTTTGTGAACTCACCAGGAATACGGGCCAACTCAAAGAATCTTTAAGTGACTTAAGTTCTCACTACTTTTTAATAATTTTATGGAACCTATGAGGAAACCCATCCAGTAACCTAGGGCTGGTTGCTATCAATAGACCATTGGCATCCAAAACTTTATCTTTCAAGTGATACCAAGGAAACTGTCAATTTCCCTTACTTGAAAACAATGACAAGGCAGGAACGCTCAGTTAATATGGATTTACACAGAGATCTAAGGAAACAGATGATGTGCTTCTGGATCCAACATTGTTCCTAAAGTTGCAGATGGTTGTTGTGGCCAGCAGTGACTAATCCTAGATATGAGTAGTGCGTTAGTTGTGTCTCTTCTTAGGAAAAACATATCCAATAGCCCATATTTCCATATTGGCCCAGCTATTCCTTGCTTTAGATAATCCATTCAGACTTTGCAGGACACAGCTGAAACTGACTATACCAGGCCAAATATTCAATTTCATTCCCCATTTATGGGCTTTTAAATTATTTGGAGATGATTTTATTTTTTAAAAAAAATGCACCAAAACAGAGTTGGAGTTGGCCACACAAACACAACTTTGTGGCTACCCCAAACATTTCTGCCTACTACTAAGGCAGCTGATGAGTAAAAAATGAAAATGTGAAAGCAATTGAATTTTCACAGATTACTCTAGGACAGTGTTTCCTAACCTTGGCAACTTGAAGATATTTGGAGTTCAACTCCCAGAATTCCCCAGCCAGCAAGCGTTTGCCCAGGTTCACCTGGTGCACCAGTTGCGGCCCTATTTGGACTGGGAGTCACTGCTCACAGTCACTCATGCCCTCATCACCTCGAGGTTTGACTACTGTAATGCTCTCTACATGGGGCTACCTTTGAAGAATGTTTGGAAACTTCAGATTGTGCAGAATGCAGCTGCGAGAGCAATCATGGGCTTTCCTAGGTATGCCCATGTTACTTCAACACTCCGCAGTCTGCATTGGTTGCAGATCAGTTTCCGGTCACAATTCAAAGTGTTGGTTATGACCTATAAAGCCCTTCATGGCACCGGACCAGGATATCTGCGAGACCGCCTTCTGCCGCACAAATCCCAGCGGCCGGTTAGGTCCCACAGAGTTGGCCTTCTCCGGGTCCTGTTGACTAAACAATGTCGTCTGGCTGGACCCAGGGGAAGAGCCTTCTCTGTGGTGGCTCCGATCCTCTGGAACCAGCTCCCTCCAGAGATTAGGATTGTGTTTCATAAACTCTTTGCATTTCATAAACTCCTTAAAACCCACCTCTGCCGTCAGGCATGGGGGAACTGAGACATCTCCCCCTTGCCTATGTAGTTTTTGTGTATCATATGATTGTGTGTATGTTTTTATATATTGGGTTTTTTTAGACTTTTTAATGTAAAATTGTTATTTTTAGATTTTAATTATTAGATTTGTTACCATGTATTGTTTTTATCACTGTTGTGAGCCACCCCGAGTCTACGGAGAGGGGCGGCATAGAAATCTAATTAATAATAATAATAATAATAATAATAATAATAATAATAATAATAATAATAATAATAAAAAGTAGAGGGAAAAGAGGGAGAAAGAGGAATCTAAAGAAAAGAAGAAAAACAGACTGGTAAGTAACAGTATAAAACAGGTGTAAAAAATAGGATAGTGATTCATAATCGATTTAATTAAAATCAGTAGTGGGTTGCACCCGGTATGGGCCACACTATCGTGGTAATGGAAATGAAGATATGCATGCACTTCTGTATCCACGATGCATGTAATGCTCACATCCGTGAGAGATTCGGCTTCTGCGCATGCACCGAAAGTGAAACCTCACAATCGCGCACATGAAATTTTGCTGATTTTCAGTGGTTATTTTACTTCCAGCGCATGCGCAAAAGCCGAATCTCACACTAACGCGCACACTGCCCGCGCACTACTGGTAGCAAAGGGGACGAGGAACACTTGCCTGATAAAAAAATGTGTAACTATGTATGTTATTCATTTGTTTTAAAGTATATGCAGTGGTGTATCTCTCATACGCAATGGTGGGTCAAAGGGCAATCCTTCCTTAAAAATATTTGCTTTCCCTTGCCCAGAATAAACCAGGAATCACTCTCTTTAGGTCAAAAGATCAAGGATCCCAGCTCCGGTCTGGTTCTTCCTACAGGGCTTTCAATCTCAGCTGGACTTCAGCTGAATCTTTTCTGCAAACAGAGAAGATATTCAACAAATAATGCTTGAGGAGCACAGTAACATTTTAAGGTTTTGTACTGAACCCACAAGGTTCAGTATGATAACAGATTAGGCATGTAGCTCAATTTTCTTGAATTGCTATAAAAGTTCAGTTCTAGATAATGATTAAAATGATTAAAGTATTTACAGGTAAAAACATACTACAGAGATACCTTGTTTTACGAACTTAATTGGTTCTGGGACGAGGTTCGTAAGGTGAAAAATTCGTAAGATGAGACAATGTTTCCCATAGGAATCAATGGAAAAGCGAATAATGCATGCAAGCCCAAAATTCACCCCTTTTGCCTTACGCCACTGGGAATCCCCGCCTCCGGACTTCCGTTGCCAGCCAAAGTGCCCGTTTTTGCACTGCTGGGATTCCCCTGAAGCTCTCCTCCCTGGGAAACCCCACCTCCGGACTTCTGGGTTTTTGCGATGCTGCGATTTCGCTGAGGCTCCCCTCACTGGGATTTAAAGTAGCGCCGGCAAAAATGAAGGGAATCCCAGAAAGGGGAGCCTTAGCGAAATCGCAGCATCGCAAAAACACGGATGCCCAGAGGTGGGGTTTCCCAGGGAGAAGCAATAGCAATAGCATTTAGACCAGTGGTTCTCAACCTTTCTAGTGCCACAACCCCTTAATACAGTTCCTCATGTGGTGGTGACCCCCAACCATAAGTCTAGTACCAATTCTCCCAACAGAGCTTTAAGCCGACTGGCAGGAAGGTCAGAGGGACACTCCCACTGTAAATACCCGATTGGTCAGATTGTAAAAACAGGTTCCAAGGTGCCAGAATAGAAGCTTGATTTCCTAACACCATGGGAAATTTGTCTGTTCCCATGGTCTTAGGCGACCCCTGTGAAATGGCCTTTTGACCCCCAAAGGGGTCCCAAGTCTGACCCCCAGGTTGAGAACCACTGATTTAAACTTATATACCGCTTCATAGTGCTTTTACAGCCCTCTCTAAGTAGTTTACAGAGAGTAAGCATATTGCCCCCAACAATCTGGGTCCTCATTTTACCGACCTTGGAAGGATGGAAGGCTGAGTCAACCTTGAGCCTACCGAGATTCGATCTGCCAAACTGCTGACAGCCGGTGATCAGCAGAAGTAGCTGGCAGTATTACACTCTAACCACTGCAACACTGAGGTGAAATATTTTCAAACCAAAAAAAAAGAGAAGAAAAGTCCAGTTGCCTGTTTTTTTTGGGGGGGGGGAACACCTGTGGCCTCTCAGGGTGTATAAAGCACTTCCTCTTGTTTGTTGAAAAATACCCTGCAACTTGATCACCTGAGTTTAATTCCTGTATAAACACGAGACCAGTGGGTTTGCTTCAGGATGGGTGGGACGTCTTGAAAACACTGTTGGTTTGGTCAGCTGGCAAGCTTCGCCTCACTGTGGGGTTGTAGCTCAATTCCAGATATTTTTATTTTATTTTATTTATTCTTTGTCCAATATACAATACATATGGAAGAGAATAGACATTAAGTAATATATATAAAGATAGAAAGTAAAAAAGAAGAGAAGTAGATGGGAGGGAGAGAATATGTATGATATAAGAGATAAGGAGAGAATATATAAGTATACAGTATATGATATATATATATGTTTTTTCCATTTTACAACAGCACGAAGCTTGGAAACTTCAGCCTGATGATGGTGGATGTGATTTCACCGAAACGTCGCATAAACATGCAAAATATTACACAGGGCAAAACCCGAACTCAGAACAATCTACATATATATATAAATATATATATATAGCTGATGAGGCCAAAATAAGGCCGAAATAGATCTATCCTAGTCTCCCTTAATTTTCAAATTCAGCTTAAACATGTGACACATACAGATAGAATTGTCGGCTATCAATAAAATTAACTGCCTTGGAAATGGCCCTGGGTTGGGCCGAGAGGCAAAAAAGGAGCTGTGATGTTCCTTCAATATACCAGGGTGATTCGACACAAAATGTAACCCTTCCCTGGTACAGAGCTGAAGGGATTGGATACTGTAGCCTAGAGGATAATTCTCTACCTTACAAGGCAAAGGTTGCAGCTTCAAGTCCCAGTGGGTATGGCTAGCTGATGAGGCCAAAATAAGGCCGAAATAGATCTATCCTAGTCTCCCTTAATTTTCAAATTCAGCTTAAACATGTAACACATACAAATAGAATTGTCGGCTATCAATAAAATTAACTGCCTTGGAAATGGCCCTGCGTTGGGCCGAGAGGCAAAAAAGGAGCTGTGATGTTCCTTCAATATACCAGGGTGATTCGACACAAAATGTAACCCTTCCCTGGTACAGAGCTGAAGGGATTGGATACTGTAGCCTAGCCTAGAGGATAATTCTCTGCCTTACAAGGCAAAGGTTGCAGGTTCAAGTCCCAGTGGGTATGGCTAGCTAGATCTATCCTAGTCTCCCTTAATTTTCAAATTCAGCTTAAACATGTGACACACACACACACACACACACACACACACACACACACACACACACACACACACATATATATATATATATATATATATATATATATATATATATATATATATGTCAAATGTTTTTTTAGCTGGAATTTTAAAATTAAGGGAGACTAGGATGGTCCCATTTCGGCCTTGTTCTGGCCTCATCAGCTAGCCACACCCTTCCTTACTGGGATTTGATCCTGTGGACTCTGCCTTGTAAGGCAGAGACTTAGCAGAGGTGCTATCAGATCAGATCCCTTCTGCAAATATATATATATATGTCAAATGTTTTTTTGACACATACAGAATATAGTTGTCGGCTATAAATAAATTAACTGCCTTGAAATGGTCCTGGGTTGGGCCTAGAGGCAAAAAGGAGCTGTGACATTCCTTCAATATACCAGGGTGATCCGACATTAAAAACAAACAAACAAACAAACAAACAAACATACATACATACATACATACATACATACATACATACATACATACATATGTAGATTGTTCTGAGTTCGGGTTTTGCCCCATGTAATATTTTGAGTGTCTATGTTACTGGCCTCTTAGGAACCTGGAGAGGTCAATCATGGAGAGTCTAAGGGAGAAATGTTGGGGGTTGGGAGTTGACACTATTGAGTCCGGTAATGAGTTCCACGCTTCGACAACTCGATTGTTAAAGTCATATTTTTTTACAGTCAAGTTTGGAGCCGTTAATATTAAGTTTGAATCTGTTGCGTGCTCTTGTGTTGTTGCGGTTGAAGCTGAAGTAGTTGTTGACCGGAAGGACGTTGCAGCATATGATCTTGTGGGCAATACTTAGCTCATGTTTCAGGCGCCGCAGTTCTAAGCTTTCAAGATCCAGGATAGTTAGTCTATTTTCGTAGGGTATTCTGTTTCGTAGGCTATTCATTTTCTCCACAGCAGAAACAATTTAGCATGTAGCATTTAAACTTATATATCGTTTGACAGTGCTTTACAGCCAGGGGTGGGATGCTTCCTGGGCAGTGGGGAACACAGTGGAGTAGCAAAAATGGAGCTCCAACCCAGAGCACTCAATTTGCACCGAAAGATGTTGAAAGAAAATGCAGGGTGTTTTGGGCAGCCTCAGCATTCTTCCCGAAAGCGTTTAAAACCCCCAACACTGGCGATTCTGCTACAAACCAAAGTATAAGGAGATAAGATCTGGAATTAATTCTATGTGATCTGGGTTTCTGCCTCAATCTCCTTTCTGAATGGCTGTTGTATTCTCTAGAACAGAGGTCTTCATAGCTGGCTGGGGAATTCTGGGAGTTGAAATTCACAAGTCTTAAAGTTTCCAAGTTTGGGGACCCCCTACTGTAGAAAACAAAATAAATAATGCTTGAAACTTAATGCAAGCCACTCCTACCCGGTCACATGACCATCAAACCACACCCACAAAATAAGCCACGCCCACGGTGCAGTAGTAAAAAGTTTGGTAGCCCCTCATTGTTTACAACCCTCTCTAAGTGGTCTACAGAGAGTAATTCAATTTAATTCAATTTATTAGATTTGTATGCAGCCCCTCTCCGAAGACTCGGGGCGGCTCACAACAATAATAAAACCAGTATAACAATGGAACAAATCTAATAATAAAATTATATTAAAAAACCCCAACAATTTAAAAACCATACAGCACATACATACCAAACATAAAATATAAGAAAGCCTGGGGAAGATGTCTTAGTTCCCCCATGCCTGGTGATATAGGTGGGTCTTGAGTAACTTGCGAAAGACAAGGAGAGTGGGGGCCGTTCTAATCTCCAGGGGGAGTTGATTCCAGAGGGCCGGGGCCGCCACAGAGAAGGCTCTTCCCCTGCGGCCCACCAAATGACATTGTTTGGTCAACGGGACCCAGAGAAGGCCAACTCTGTGGGACCTTATCGGCCGCTGGGATTCGGGCGGTAGAAGGCTGTTCCAGAGATATTCTGGTCCAATGCCATGAAGGGCTTTAAAGGTCATTACCAACACTTTGAGTAAGCCTCTTGTCCCCAATAATCTGGGTCCTTATTTTACCGACCTAGGAAGGATGGAAGGTTGAGTCAAACATGAGCCTACTGAGATTCGATCTGCCGGTGATCAGCAGAAGTAGCTTGCAGTACTGCACTCTAACCACTGCACCACCGAGGCTCTTAACCCGCTGAGTAAATGGAGCAGGTGTTTTCCTGATAAGTGTGTTTGCGGATAGTTGTGCCGGTGACGCAACATTTGGCTTGTGTACACACCTACATACATTCTAGGAGATGCTAAAATAGCATCCATTGTTCTCCGCAAAGAAGGAAACTCGTTTGCCAAAGTCGTGTCAGGTCCCAAAGAGAATTCAACTGCATATTTGTGCCGAAAATATTCCTTGTATTTTCTACAAAAATGATTTAACCTCCTGGATGCCTTTCTGCTCCATTTAGGGAAGAATTGAAATGGGGAATTCCTTTTTGAGAAGAAGAAAATAATACCCCATGCTCCTTTGTCTCTGTGTTTGCCAAAGTTTGACTTAAAAAAAAAAACTGAGGCAAGACAATTGAGTCTAAAATTATCCCTTTGAGATCATATGCAGATTATTAAACCCTCATTTTTTAAAAGTGAGTACACACAGGTTATAGGCTGCAAAGAACCTTTAGCGAGGTCAAATGAAATCCTGAAAATGGGATTTAATTTTAATCATAATTAACTTTGTGAGGGCTTGTGTCAGGGGTGGGTTCTGGATAGTTTTGTGTGCATTATAGAGTGGTCTGTAATATGGTAAATGATTTAGCTTTACTAGATAAATGGTCAAAGCAATGGTAACTGCAGTTTAATGTTTCCAAATGTAAAATAATGCACTTGGGGAAAAGGAATCCTCAATCTGAGTATTGCATTGGCAGCTCTGTGTTAGCAAAAACTTCAGAAGAGAAGGATTTAGGGGTAGTGATTTTTGACAGTCTCAAAATGGGTGAGCAGTGTGGTCGGGCAGAAGGAAAAGCAAGTAGGATGCTTGGCTGCATAGCTAGAGGTATAACAAGCAGGAAGAGGGAGATTGTGATCTCCTTATATAGAGCGCTGGTGAGACCACATTTGGAATACTGTGTTCAGTTCTGGAGACCTCACCTACAAAAAGATATTGACAAAATTGAACAGGTCCAAAGACGGGCTACAAGAATGGTGGTAGGTCATAAGCATAAAACGTATCAGGAAAGACTTAATGAACTCAATCTGTATAGGCTGGAGGACAGAAGGAAAAGGGGGGACATGATCAAAACATTTAAATATGTTAAAGGGTTAAATAAGGTTCAGGAGGGAAGTGTTTTTAATAGGAAAGTGAACACAAGAATAAGGGGACACAATCTGAAGTTTGTTGGGGGAAAGATCAAAAGCAACGTGAGAAAATATTATTTCACTGAAAGAGTAGTAGATCCTTGGAACAAACTTCCAGCAGACGTGGTTGGTAAATCCACAGTAACTGAATTTAAACATGCCTGGGATAAACATATATCCATTGTAAGATAAAATACAGGAAATAGTATAAGGGCAGACTAGATGGACCACGAGGTCTTTTTCTGCCGTCAGTCTTCTATGCTTCTATGTTTCTATTTATTCAGCGGGTTAAGAGCGTCAGTGGTGCAGTGGTTAGAGTGTCGTATTGCAAGCTACTTCCACTGATCACCGGCTGCCAGCAGTTTGGCAGATCGAATCTCAGTAGGCTCAAGGTTGACTCAGCCTTCCATCCTTTCAAGGTCAGTAAAATGAGGACCCAGATTGTTGGGGGCAATATGCTGATTCTCTGTAAACCGCTTAGAGAGGGCTGTAAAGCACTGTGAAGCAGTATATAGTCTAAATTATATTTTATTTATTTATTTATTTATTTATTTATTTATTTATTTATTTATTTATTTATTTATTTATTTATTTATTTATTTATTTATTTATTTATTTATTTATTATTTGATTTGATTTGATTTGATTTGATTTGTATGCCGCCCCTCTCTGTAGACGTGGGGCGGCTAACAACAGTGATAAAAAACAGCATGTAACAATCCAATACTAAAAAACCCCACCCCAACCCTTATTATAAAACCAAACATACATACAAACATACCATGCATAAAATTGTAAAGGCTTAGGGGGAAAGAATATCTCAGTTCCCCCATGCCTGGCGACAGAGGTGGGTTTTAAGAAGCTTACGAAAGGCAAGGAGGGTGGGGGCAATTCTAATCTCTGGGGGGAGTTGGTTCCAGAGGGCCGGGGCCGCCACAGAGAAGGCTCTTTCCCTGGGTTCCGCCAAACGACATTGTTTAGTTGATGGGACCCGGAGAAGGCCCACTCTGTGGGACCTAACTGGTCGCTGGGATTCGTGCAGCAGAAGGCGGTCCCTGAGGTAATCTGGTCCGGTGCTATCAGCTGTTCATTAAAAAGGATCAGAATTCTCCAGATATTTTACCAGGGAAGGTGTTATAAAATGAGTCACTGAACCCTTCTTTTTAAAAAATAAATAAATAAATTTTAGAAACATAGAAACATAGAAGACTGAGGGCAGAAAAAGACCTCATGGTCCATCTAGTCTGCCCTTATACTATTTCCTGTATTTTATCTTACAATGGATATATGTTTATCCCAGGCATGTTTAAATTCAGTTACTGTGGATTTACCAACCACGTCTGCTGGAAGTTTGTTCCAAGGATCTACTACTCTTTCAGTAAAATAATATTTTCTCACGTTGCCTTTGATCTTTCCCCCAACTAACTTCAGATTGTATCCCCTTGTTCTTGTGTTCACTTTCCTATTAAAAACACTTCCCTCCTGGACCTTATTTAACCCTTTAACATATTTAAATGTTTCGATCCTGTCCCCCCTTTTCCTTCTGTCCTCCAGACTATACAGATTGAGTTCATGAAGTCTTTCCTGATACGTTTTATGCTTAAGACCTTCCACCATTCTTGTAGCCCGTCTTTGGACCCGTTCAATTTTGTCAATATCTTTTTGTAGGTGAGGTCTCCAGAACTGAACACAGTTCTGGAGACCTCACATTTTATTAGTTTTTTATAATAACAACAGACACGCACTATACAAAAACCAGTGCATTCCATGAACCCTTCTCGAGGGTGCAAAATAACAGGACAGGAGGAGCTGTGGTTTCAATGGTCTCTTGTCCTTAGAGCCACAATCTCATGATCATCAAGTCTGGTGATGTGACGTTTATGGTCTTGGAGTCGGTTGGGAGAGATTCGGCTTCAGATTCTTCTTCATCTGACTCTTGGCTGACCTTGATCAGCTCCCTGGATTTCAACCAAATCTGTCATGGGAGATGTTTATACAAATAATTTGGTGACAGGAACATGCATAATCCCCATTAACTGTTTGGTTTACACCATTGGGCTGGTGCCACAGTTCAAAAAGAAGGTGATGATAACGCAGATGTATTATAATTATGACCTCTTAATATATTCAACACACTCCTCTTAAGTTCTGCTGTGCCGCTTCATTGGGGTGGGGTAGGGATGTTCCTGACAGGGTTGCGTGAAAAATGTTGGGTGGGTGTGTCAAGAGTATATTTTCCTAGCAAGGTCAACCCAACTGTTCAATGAAAAGAAGCGAGTGTAGGGCAGGAATGATAAAGGAAGAAGCTAGAAGTAGACAATCAATGTGAACAGCTAACCTGCTTAAAAGATTGACAACTCAGGACTTGCCATGTCCCAATGGGGCAAAGAAAATTCCTTACTGAATGTTGTGGTTAGCTCTGGCCCAGCTCCTGCCCCAAGGACTGTGGATGTGGAGGAGACATCCACATGCTGCAGGCCTGTTTTGCCCCCTAGTGGAATCTGCTGATGAAGGCTCCTCTGACCAAGAAGACATGAGTGACAGGGAGGAGGAGAGTGTGGCAGACAGCTCAGAAGGAGATCAATTATCTAGCTCCTCCTTGGATTCAGAACAAGAGTTAATGATACAGCCACGCATGCGGAGAGCGATGCATAGGCAGCAACAACTGAGAGATTATTATCAAAGAAAATGAGGCCACCTGTGGTTGGGTGGGGCTGTGGTCATTAGTGAGGCTGCTGTAAAAGCAGCCTGTGGGTTTGGTCATTGTGGAGGATTATCTGATCGTTGTGTTTCGTGACTGCTTTACTGACTTTGACCTTTTGTGTGCTGATTTTTCCCCGCTTTGAAACTAAACCAGAACAAAGTGTGTTTCACTTTGTGAAAGAAGAAGGACTGTGAATTGCCTCACAGCTGCAAGCTAAGTATCACAGAACTGATAAGGGACTTGTACAAATTACCAGTTTATTTGGAGACGAGTGCTCTTTGCTATACCAAAAGAGGGCTTGGTTTAAGTGAATTTTCCTTATAAAGAACATTGTTTTGAATTTTCAAACGTGTGTGTGTCTGAAATTTGTACCTGTGAATTTTTGGGAGGAGTCTACCAGAGAGCCCGACAGAACACTGAATTGTTGCCCAACCTCAACCAATTAAGGAACATAACAGAATAACAGAGTTGGAAGGGACCTTGGAGGTCTTCTAGTCCACCCCTGTTTAGCCAGGAAACCCTACACCACTTCAGACAAATGGTTAGCCAATCTGCTCTTAAAAATTTTGAGGGTTGGCACATTCACAACTTCTGGAGGCAAGTTGTTCCACTGATCAATTGTTCTAACTGTGACAGTACCGTGACAGTAGCAAGGGTATCGTTTCATGCTGCATGGAAGAAAGCAATGGTAAACCACTCCTGTAGTTATCAACAAAATAAAATGGATAGATAATATAAAGCGATTGATTGATTGATTGATTGATTGATTGATTGACAATCAGAACTGCAGAAAAAGCAATTGCTACCAACCTGCCTTCCATTGAGGACCTGTATACTGCACGAGTCAAAAAGAGGGCAGGGAAAATATTTACTGACCCCTCACATCCTGGACACAAACTGTTTCAACTCGACCCTCAAAACGTTGCTACAGAGCACTGCACACTAAGACAACTAGACACAAGAACAGTTTTTTTCTGAACGCCATCACTCTACTAAACAAGTAATTCCCTCAACACTGTCAGACTTTCTACTAAATCTGCACTTCTATTCTACTAGTTTTTCTCATCATTCCTATCACCCATTTCCTCCCATGTTGACTGTATGACTGTAACTTGTTGCTTGTATCCTAAGATTTTTATTAATATTGCTTCTTCATTGCTTATTTGACCCCTATGACAATCATTAAGTGTCGTACCACATGATTCTTGACAAATGTATATTTCATTTTATGTACGCTGAGAACATCTGCACCAAGACAAATTCCTTGTGTGTCCAGTCACACTTGGCCAATAAAATTCTATTCTATTCTATATTATATAGTGTTGGATGACCAGAAGATAAAAAGCAAGCAAACATACTCAAAACCAGCAAACTAATGTGCTCAAGCTGACCAGTCTAAAGACAAGCCAGATGAATGCCTAGTAGGCAGATTATTGTTTTCCCTATTTTCCTTTCCAAAAACTAAGGTGCATCTTATACTCCGAAAAATTCCGTAGTTTATTCACTCTGGAGAAGGTCTACTTATGTGGTTGCTAAGGATTAAATCATCCATCATTGATTGTTCAGCATTGAATTGGAAATCAGTATCTGTATCTCTATGATTGTTTTTATTAGCAGCATTAATTACTCTGCTAGGATTTCAGGCTAAGAAATATCAATTTCCAGTTTTCTTCCCCTTCACTTTGGTGATGAAAACTGAGCAAGGTGAAGAGAAGCCACTGATACCTTCAACTAGTTGAGATACAAAAAAAAATGTCTTTAGAGTTGCTCAATCATGAAAGGTTTGCAGTATTTGAATTCATTTAGATCATCCTATGTTTTGTGGAATTGTTTACTTACGATGGCTGTTGCTCAAGAAAAATGGGCAAATATTTGATTTCAGTCTGGCTCCATACAATCTGCATGGGCTGAATTTATATATTCAAGCTTTGTGTAAAACTCCATGAAGGAAAGGCAAATTATTCAATTAATACCTCAATTAATGTTGTGATTCAGCCTGAGGCTCCTCAGGGACCGGCTGGAGCTCTGCCGGATCCATGCCCAGAGGAGGAGGACAGTGACCAGGAGGGGGAGGACCAGGCAGACGGGGGAGAGGAACGTCAGGAAGAGGAGGAGGGAGAGCAGCCTGAGACCCCCCGGGGGGGGGCTCTCCCCAGCTAGTAGCCTGGATTCATTGGATGAAGACGCACAGGCTATAATAGACATGAGGCAGAGACGTGCAGCTCAAAGAAGGGGCCAATTAGAAAGATATTTCCATCCCTGAATTGGCAACAGCTGGGTTTGGGTGTGGTTCTCCTCAGCAGGGTTGAAAAGGCAGGCCCGCCCTTACAGTCTTGTGGAGAGTTATCAACTGGGAGTCCTGTGACCTTGCTTCGATTCTTGGCGTCTCTGATCTTGGCTTGTGGCCTAGAAGGCTGAAAGACTTGGGGGAGGCGTGGGTTTTATTATCTCCAGCGTTGTTTTTGCCAGCAAGAATCCTGTTTTATTGCCTGGCCTTCGTGAAACCTCTGTGAAGCTTCATCGTGTTCCTGTCTGTAAGAACAGTTTTTTGTTACCTGTGTTTGCTTTGAATTATATAAACTGCCTTTGCTTTTTACCAGTGTGTCTGGCTACTCTTTTTGGTTGGTGTTGGCGTCTGGGGGGACCCAGACAGAACAATTAATATAGCAGTCTATGATGCAAAATACTTAAAAAAAAATTCTGTGGCTATAAATAATCAACATGAATGGAACATTTTAGCATTTGAACTTTCATAAAAGACCATCAAGCTTTTCTTGTGGTTTTAACATCTTGTGGAGGATGTTGCGGGATTAAAAATAACAAGTACACTAGCCCTAAAGTTGAAAGAACATAATTGCATAGTTAGAGAAAGGAAATTATAATCTACTCAGGGTAACAGAGCTGGAAAGGACCTTGGAGGACTTGAAGTCCAACCACCTGCCCCCTGAATACGGCATATTGGGAGAAGAAATTATTGATTTTTGGAATGTGTTTGGATAATAAGATTAAGGTTATAGGAAGATGTAATTATACAGTATATCTAATTGCCTGGGAGTGAGAAAATGTTAATTTGCTTATACCTGTTGTAAGGAAGATCAGGAATTATTTCTTTAAATATTCTGTTTTTATCCTTACTTATTTTTCTGTCTCTTTTCTTTTTTATTGCTGATTTTAATTTGCATTTTATTTTATTTTCCTAAATTTTTTCAATAAAAGGTATTTTCAAAAACACCAGGTTTAATAATACAAGCAGCGTGTTTAACCTTGATGTTCTGCTCGGGTCAGTATGACCCGAAATGAAATTTGAGACCTGTAGATTATTTGTCATGCGGATCTCAAACTTGTGATTAATTAAGTTTGAGGGGTTCTTACTATGAGTGTGTGTGTGGGGGGGTTGTTTTATTTTCTTTTTGCTGCATGCTGATTGTTACATTTCATTACACCTGAAACAGTACAAGGGTATAGTAAATGCAAACACAACAGCAAGGTTAAATAGTTCTAAAAGTATAATACTAAATGAATATATTCATTTAATGTACAGTGGTACCTCTACTTATGAACTTAATTCGTTCCGTGACCAGGTTCTTAAGTGGGAAAGTTTGTAAGAAGAAGCAATTTTTCCCATAGGAATCAATGTAAAAGCAAATGATGTGTGAGATTGGGGAAACCACAGGGAGGGTGGAGGCCCTGTTTCCTCCCAGGAGATTCCTAGAGAGGCCCCACGGAGGCTTCTCCCTGCCTTTTCCAGCCCTGTTTCCTCCCACGAGATTCCTAGAGAGGCCCCAAGGAGGCTTCTCCCTACCTTTTCCGGTTACAGTTTTGGAGGCTCGGATTTGTAAGTGGAAAATGGTTCTTGAGAAGAGGCAAAAAAATCTTGAACATCCGGTTCTTATCTAGAAAAGTTAGTAAGTAGAGGCATTTGTAGGTAGAGGTACCACTGTATTCTGCTTTTAGCTGTTGCCTGCTGGGTAAACTATTCTTGTAACAAGGTAAAGCAAGTTTAAGAAGTTATATACCGACCAAAAAGGAAAATATTTATAAACCATGGTTTATGGTAGTTAACCAGATTTATCCAAGAAATGTTCACTAAAGAAACTATAACATGAGCCATGTTTTCGAATGCTTTTTTATATCTTAGTGTTCCTCCAGGTGCATAAATAGATTTCAAGATAAACATATTTCTGACGACTCATTAATTTCTTTATCAGGTTATAGCGTAAAGCAAAACTAGCAGGACAGCTGCACAATGCAACATCTGCCAAGCAACACCATTCAAGATATCATGGGAAGTTGCTGTCTTAATGATAGTTATTTAAGTAAATGTAGAATTCTCAAGGTAGGGAATTGTTTTACAGGAGAGGGAGGGGTCAAGCATTTGAGCAAATATTTCCAGATGTTTATTACAGTGGAGAAAAAAAATCTCATCATATAAGGAACATGAATTCAGGAAGATAGAGAAGCCAAGAGATTAATTCATCTAGGCAGATGTTTTGGGGCAGGGGCAGTGATGGGCTCCTACGGGTACGGTCAGTACCGGTAGCAAAATTTGGAGCTCCACCCAAGGACACCCAATTTGCACTGAAAGATGTTGAAACAAAATGCATAAACCACACCCACAGTGTGGTAGTAAAAGTTTTGGTAGCCCATCACTGTGCATATGAGTGTGTGTGTGTATGTCTGTATGTCTGTATGTCTGTATGTATGTATGTATGTATGTATGTATGTATGTATGTATGTATACTATTTGTGGCCAGCTTTTAAGTGCCTAATACACTTTAACTAATTAATACGACAAATATGGCAACCTTGTATATTCCTTTCCCTAATAGTATCGAACTGAATATAGACCTCACAGTTTATGGATTGCAATTTTAGTAGTACAGTGTTCCCTCGATTTTCGTTGGGGATGCATTCTAAGACTGCCCGCGAAAGTCGAATTTCCGCAAAGTAGAGATGCGGAAGTAAATACAATATTTTTGGCTATGAACAGTATCACAAGCCTTCCCTTAACACTTTAAACCCCTAAATTGCAATTTCCCATTCCCTTAGCAACCATTTAGATTATTACTCACCATGTTTATTTATTAAAGTTTATTTAAAAAATATTTATTAAAGGCAGACAAAAGTTTGGCAATGACATATGACGTCATCGGGCGGGAAAAACCGTGGTATACGGGAAAAACCCGTGAAGTATTTTTTAATTAATATTTTTTAAAAAACCGTAGTATAGACATTTTGCAAAGTTCGAACCCGCGAAAATCGAGGGAACACTGTATTGACAATGCATAATTAATAGAGTGGATTTTATTATGGATTTTATCTGGGTTTTTTTTAATCATGTTATCCTACGACGTTTGATTGTGTATTCACTGAGCGTTTTTATTTGTTTTGGTCTATGGCTGCAATAATAAATTTGAACTTTGAAATCAAATTAATTAATTAAATAAATAGATAAATTTTCACTGGCAAGACGTACTGCGCGCCACTCTGCTGTTTTCAGGGCAGCCCTGCGGACCAAATCTAAGCCCCCTGCCAGCCAGATCCCCTCATTTCCAGTTCTCCCATCTTCCAGTTTTGTCTCAAACTCAACAATGATGCCTGGACTCCTGTCCTTGAAGAGGGGCCTGATCTATACAAAATAAACTGGTTACTTCCCCTCTCATTTGAGAATTATACATTTGTTAATGCAGCCTAGAGTAGTAACTATTTTATGCTGTTGACTTTCTTTCTTTCTTTCTTTCTTTCTTTCTTTCTTTCATTCATTTATTTATTTATTGGATTTGTATGCCGCCCCCCTCTATGGACTCGGGGCGGCTAACAACAGTGATAAAACAACATGTGACAATCTAATAGTAAAACAATTAAAAACCCTTATTATAAAACCAAACATACATTCAAAACATATCATGCGTACATTGTAAAGGCCTAAGGGGGAAAGAATCTCAATTCCCCCATGCCTGACGGCAGAGGTGGGTTTTAAGAGGCTTATGAAAGGCGAGGAAGGTGGGGGCAATTCTAATCTCTGGGGGGAGTTGGTTCCAGAGGGTCGGGGCCGCCACAGAGAAGGCTCTTCCCCTGGGTCCTGCCAAACGACATTGTTTAGTTGATGGGACCCGGAGAAGGCCCACTCTGTGGGACCTAACTGGTCGCTGGGATTCGTGCAGCAGAAGGCAGTCCCTGAGATAATCTGGTCCGGTGCCATGAAGGGCTTTATAGGTCATAACCAACACTTTGAATTGTGAACTTACAACTTACAATTCAACTTAAAAGCGGTTATTACACAGTCATCATTCTCTATGGAACTATCAGGAGAGTATTTTTCTTTAAAAAAAAAATAATAATAATTGTAGCAGTGCTTGTGGGTTTTAAGACATGCTATAGTACTTTTGCTAGCAGATGCCAAATTTGCTAAAGCAATAAATGTTTTATGTGGTTATGGCTTTCACAGCAGTGGTTTTAATTAAAAAAACGTCTCCTGGAGGAGGCTGCATTGTAATCCATTTGGAGGTAGGAGAAATATGTCAAAAGCTGCTCTGAAATGGTTGTTTGATCCTGTTGAATGCTTTTTTGGAACAAAACTGTTTGCAAGGAATTAAGCGGCAGCTTTGGACAAGTCTTTTTCTCAATCCCTCAACTTCTCAGTTGCTTTTCAGTGATGAATAGACAGCCGGTTGCCAAGGCCCTTCTGGCCCCATTCCCACAAACAGGGAGAAGGACTTCCAAACTAATTTGAACCTTGCCCTCCATTACACCCTCCCTATCACACCCAGTTGATCTGCTCCAAAACCCAACTTGTTGTTCAGAATGTGCATTGACCCATCTGCCGAGGTGGGGAAACCTCTAAGGGGCAATTTATGCTGTGCAACATTGGCTAGCTCCACTTATTTTTTTTCTTTGTTAAAAACTTTTCATAACCAGTGTGTGGTATACTCATTAAAAAAGAGGCCTTTCCAATTTTGGGTTGCTCACTGCTCCAGTTTAAGCAATAGCATTTAGACATATACAGTAGTCCCTCACCTATCGCTGGTGTTACGTTCCAGACCCGGCCGCGATAGGTGAAATCCGCGATGGGGAATTTATTGACTGATAGTACTTATTTAAGTATTTATATTGTAATTGTTTGGTAAGTTTTCATTGTTTTAAGTATTTATAAACCCTTCCCACACAGTATTTATTTTAGATACAGTATTTAAATACAGTATTTACAATTTTAGATATATATTTTTTGAAAAACCTGCCGATCGAGTTCCGCGGGCTGTTTAAATCTGCCGATCGACTTCCTCAGAAACCCGCGAACCAGCAAAGATCCGCGAATGATTTTTCTCATTAATATTTCTTGAAAACTCGCGATGAAGTGAAGCCGCAGTAGGTGAAGCGCGGTATAGCGAGGGACTACTGTACTGCTTCATAGTGCTTTTACAGCATTCTCTAAGCCAGAGTTTTTCAACCAGTGTGCCGCGAAACATGGTCAAGTGTGCCGCGAAGCTCAGAGAGAGAAAGAAAGCAAGAGAGAGAGAAAGAAATAGAAAGAAAGAAAGAGAGGGAGAGAAAGAAAGCAAAAGAGAGAAAGAGCAAGTGAGAGAGAAAGAGAACAAGAGAGAGAGAAAGAAAGCAAGAGAGAGAAACAGAGAGTGAGCAACAGAGAGAAAAAAAGCAAGAGAGAGAGAGAGGGAGGGAAGGAGAGAGAGAGAAAGACATAGAGGGAGGTAGGGAGGGAGAGAGAAAGAGAGCAAAAAAGAGAGGAAGGAAGGAAGAGAAAGAAAGAGGGATGAAGAGAGAGAATGAAAGAGGAAGGAAGGGAGAGAAAGAGGGAGAGAGAAATAGAGCAAAAGGAAGGAAGAGAGAAAATTTTTTTTTGTCCAAACTCTTTTTAGCCCCTCCCCCCCCGCCCTGCTCAATGTGCCCCAGGGTTTCGTAAATGTAAAAAATGTGCCGCGGCTCAAAGAAGGTTGAAAATCACTGCTCTAAGCGGTTTACAGAATCAGCATATTGCCCCCAACAATCTGGGTCCCCATTTTACCCACTCCGGAAGGATAGAAGACTGAGTCGACCTTGAGCTGGTGGTGAGATTTGAACTGCTGAACTACAGCTAGCAGTTAGCTGAAGTAGCTTACAGTGCTGCACTCTAACCGCTGTGTCACCCCGGCTCTTTTAGTTTGAGACCTGTCCAGTGAAAACTCCATCCATTTCATTCAATTTCCATGTAATCGTCTGTTTTCTTGCTATTTGGAACTAGGTGGAAATTAAAACAATAGAGTTTTTTTTAAAACCGGAACTGTTTTCTGTTAGGAATCATAAAAGGGAAAATTAAAAAAAATCAATATTTCATATTACATATAACAATTGCAGCTAGAATTAGCTATGCCCAACATTGGAAAGCTGAATCAGCCCATTTGAGCTTATTGATAATTATAAAAATACTAGAATGTGCAGAAATGAATAAATCCTGGGGCCCATTTTTGGCTGTGACAGCCTCCTGCAGCCCTCTGCCAGCAAAAATGGAGCGTGGGTGGGGGACATGCATGGCTGCCCTCCAAGCTTTGTTTTTGCTGGCAGAGGCACTGAGACCTGGTCCTTCGATGTTTTGTGGGCGGCCCCATGGACAGTAATGGGCAGCCAAAATTTTTACTGCCACACTTTGGATGTGGCTTATTTTGTGGGTGTGGCCTGATGGTCATGTGCCTGGTAGGAGTGGCTTGCTGGCCAAGTGACCAGGGGGGAGTGGCTTGAACGATCATCGTTCAAGTGAACTGTTAAGTCCTCAACTTACAACCTCACCAGTGTCGCTTGTTGGGGTGACAATTTCTTCACATTTCCCGTTTTTTCCCCTCTTTCCTCCTTCCTGGCCTCTGGAGGTGGCTGTGTGAGGCTGGAGGGGAGCTGGGCAGGAGAGAGGGAAGCTCACCCAAGGCCAGGAAGGAGGAAAGAGGAAAAAAGCGAGGAGAGTGCAGCAGCAGGAGGGAAAAAAAGGAGAGCCAAGCCGAGACCAGTAATCCAGGAAGTAACTTCCACCAGTCAGCTGGAACTGTGCACGCAGCTTCGTTTCCTCCGGAACCTCCAGAACTGCCTTCTACCGCACAAATTCCAGCAGCCGATAAGGTCCCACAGAGTTGGCCTTCTCCAGGTCCTGTCGACTAAACAATGTCGTTTGGCGGGACTCAGGGGAAGAGCCTTCTATGTGGCAGCGCCAGCCCTCTGGAATCAACTCCCCCCAGAGATTAGAACTGCCCCCACCCTCCTTGTCTTTCGCAAATTACTTAAGACCCACCTATATTGCCAGGCATGGGGGAATTGAGACACCTCCCCCAGGCTTTTACATTTTATGTATGGTATGCGTGTGTTGCATGGTTTTTAAATGATGGGGGTTTTAGCTGTTTTTTAATATTAGATTTGTTTCCATTGTAACATTGTTATTATTATTGTTGTGAACTGCTCCGAGTCTTCGGAGAGGGGCGGCATACAAATGTAATAAATTATTATTATTATTATTATTATTATTATTATTATTATTATTATTTCCGCCAGTGGAACTGCATTCCACCCCGTCCTGCCTGCTGCCCACCCCTGTTCGTGGGCCAGATCTAAGTACACTCTGGGCTGTATGTGGCCCATGGGTCATGAGATTGAGACCCCAGTTCTATAACATTTAGTTCAGTGAAGCTCTTCTTGTCTTTGATGCTACTGGTGCGCTCTCCAAAACTGGCATGGGGCGCACATGCGTCGGCACAAGATTCAGCTTCTGTGCATGTGCCACAAGTGAAATCTCACACAAGGATGCTTACGTGAGATTTAACCTATTTTTGGCAATTTCTTTGCTTCTGCGCCTGTGCAGAATAATTGAAATCTCACATGCGTGAGCATCCTCATGCAAGATCTAAGTATTGCCCACAAGATCATATGCTGCAACGTCCTGCCTGTCGGCAACTACTTCAGCTTCAACCACAACAACACAAGAGCACACAACAGTTTTAAACTTAATATTAACCGCTCCAAACTTGACTGTAAAAATATGACTTCAGTAACCGAGTTGTCGAAGCGTGGAACTCATTGCCGGACTCCATAGTGTCATCCCCAAACCCCCCAACACTTTACCCTTAGATTATCTATGGTTGACCTATCCAGATTCCTAAGAGGTCAGTAAGGGGCGAGTACAAGTGCACTAGAGTGCCTTCCGTCCCCTGTCCTATTGCTCTCCTATATCTCCTATACCTTTCTTCTATTCCTATCTCTTCTTCTATTCTTTCATTGATATGTTCTGTTACTATATCTTCTTTTCTATTCTTTCTTAGATATATTTTACTATGAGTATCTCCTCTATAACCTTCATCATGTATTTTACTATGTGTATATATATATATATACCCACTAAAACCCTCACTGTGTATTGGACAAAATAAATAAATAAAAATAAATAAATAAAGATTTTGCTTGTGGCACATGTGCAGAAGCTGAATCTAACATGGGGGGCGCGCAGCTGCATGCACATCACAATTTTCACTATCACACTACCATGTGGCCCCCATATTGGGTGCAGCCTGATTCAGTGGACCTTGGTGGATGGTTGACACAGTAAAGAAACAAGAAAGATCACTTTATAATTGGATGTTTACTAGAAAAAATTAAGGACTTTGCTTGTTTACTGTTATCTTTTTATAAAACAAGGACAAAGTACAGAGAAATTAATAGAACACCTAAGGACAATTACAGGGAAATTATAGTAATAAATAGATGAGACCTGTTGATTTGTTCCATGTTGAATTCTACCCCGTTAGTGTCTTCTAACTCAGTGTTTTTCAACCAGTGTGCCGCGAGACATGGTCAGGTGTGCCGCGAAGCTCAGAGAGAAAGAAAGCAAGAGAGAGAGAAAGCAAGAGAGAGAGAGAGAAAGAAAGCAAGAGAGAGAAAGAGAACAAGAGAGAAAGAAAGCAAGAGAGAGAGAGAAAGAGAGGGAGAAAGAAAGCAAGAGAGAGAGAAAGAAAGAGGGATGGAGAAAGAGAGAAAGAAAGAGGAAGGGAGAGAAAGAGGGAGGGAGAAAGAAATAAATAAAGCGAAGGGGAGGAAGAGAGAGAGAGAATTTTTTTGTCCAAACTTTTTTTAGCCCCCCCCCCTCCATGTGCCCCAGGGTTTCGTAAATGTAAAAAATGTGCCACAGCTCAAAAAAGGTTGAAAATCACTGTTCTAACTAACTTAATAATGGAATCTAATGCCCCATCATTTAAATATTGCATTTGTGTGTTGTGGTTTCCGTACCACCCCAGCATATCCTCCTGGCCTTTCCTCTACTGTCTCACACTAGTGTCACAATAAACAACGAGGGAGACCAACAATCCCCCTCTTGATCCCGTTTGAGATAAGCATTCCAAAAACAGAAAATGGTTTCTCACTTTAGCTTTCCAATTACTGATGTCCCTGGTGTATCCAGCTCAGTACATTTCTTTCCCTCCCTTTCCTACAAGCTTGTTTGTTTCATTTGGCTGAATTTTTTGTTCCAAGAATGCAACAATAGCCCCAATGTTGCTTTTCCTCAATAAAATAATATTTCTCCAGGTCAAAGTATTTCCCCTTTTAACTCAATCTTCTCCATCCCAACCTCCAGTAATTTGGGATTCTCCAGGTGCGCTAGCAGCCCAATTCCCAGAATTACATGTGGAATTTGTCTCTCCTATATTTTATATATCTTTTCTCCCATCCATATATCCTTCCTCTACTCTTCATTGATGTATTCTATTCTCATATCTCTTCTTCTATCCCTTCCCTGATATTTACTACTACACGTTTTTCTTCTCCTTAACTTTCAATTTGTATTGGACTAAATAAATAAACAAACAAACAAACAAACAAACAAACAAACAAACAATTTGGGGGATCATCCATCTTGTGGCATTAAACTATAGATGGTTTCTAGATGACAGCAAAGAAATCTAGAAATTCAAGCTCTTTGTTTGGTCCCATATATTTGCCTGGATTTTTTTAACCCTGCTGTTCTGTTCAAAAAAACCTCACTAATCTTCTGTTCCGAGTCTATTTGACCCAGACTGAAAATTGTTAATTTTAGGTACTTATATTGGCTCTTTGCCTCTTTTTGAAAGCTTTTTTCACTTAGAAACTAGTTTGAACATTTCTGCACACAATGAAATGAAAATTGAACTGAAAAAAAGATGCTTATTGGTTTATTTTGCTCATAAATGGCCCCCCATGCTTATACTCAAATAGGCTTATACTCAAAGAAATTTAAAGTGAAAATGGTTGCAGCAGCCGGAGGGAGGGGGAGGCCTTATTTCTGATAAAAAACCCCAATAAGCATCATTCTTTTCAGTTCAATTTTCATATCATTGTGTGCAGAAATGTTCAGACTAGCTTCCAGTGAAAAAAGTTTTCAAATTGACCAAACATAAGCACCTCAAATGAAGGACTTTTGGTCCAGGTCAGGGTGACCCGGGAACAGAATTTTAGGGACTTTTTTTTCAGCAAGAAAGAAGCCCCCTACCCCCAAAAAAAATTATCATAGAGAGAACCCCTGAAATGATGCAAAGTCATGAAATTTCAAGTTTCAGATATGCAGGGAAATTTTTTTACAGGGTCTCAAACTTTGATTTCAGTTTTCACAGACCCGAACAGAACACCAGGTTAAAAAAGCATGTAAATTGGTGATCCCAACTGAGTCTACCTGGCAAATGTCTTTTCCATCTCTCATTGCATAAACTTGAGTTAGAGTTTAAGTTTTGTCGTTTTGAATTTGTTCATCCTTTTATCAATAATTCATAATGTTATTTTATAGGTTTGTGGGATAACTGTTTGGGTGAAGGGTAAAAGGATCATGATGGAGTTGTATGTTGTCTTTTATCCAGCCAGATGTACAGTGATACCTCATCTTACCTCATCTTCGTACAAACTTTTTGAGATACAAACCCGGGGTTTAAGATTTTTTTGCCTCTTGTTACAAACTATTTTCATCTTACAAACCCACCGCCGCCGCTGGGATGCCCCACCTCCGGACTTCTGTTGTCAGCAAAGCACCCGTTTTTACACTGCTGGGATTCCCCTGAGGCTCCCCTTCATGGGAAACCCCACCTCCAGACTTCCGTATTTTTCTGATGCTGCAGGGGAATCCCAGCAGCACAAAAACGGGTGCTTCGCTGGCAATGGAAGTCCGGAGGTGGGGTGTCTCAGCGAGGGGAGCCTTAGTGAAATCGCAGCATTGCAAAAACACAGAAGTCCGGAGGTGGGGTTTCCCATGAAGGGGAGCCTCAGGGGAATCCCAGCAGCGCAAAAACGGGCGCTTCAGCTGGCAAAAGGGGTGAGTTTTGGGCTTGCACGCATTAATCGCTTTTCCATTGATTCCTATGGGAAACATTGTTTCGTCTTACAAACTTTTCACCTTAAGAACCTCGTCCTGGAACCAATTAAGTTTGTAAGACAAGGTATCACTGTACCATTTATTCCACGCTTTATAGAGTCTTAAAGTTGCCAATTTGGGAACCCCTGCTTTGAACAGTCTCTAAATGAAGTCAAGGATTACTTGTATAACCCATGGATATACAAGAAATTCATGGGCTGAATACCACTTGCAGAAGGACGTTTAGAGCAGAGGGATGATAAACGCTAGAGTTTTCTATCCAATCTTGCTTCTTTGCTACCTCTCCCTTTTTTCCTCCAGGTCACACTTCTCCATCTTCGCAAGCAACACACATGGTTTTACTTAACGTGGGCTAAAAGAATTGCAAGGGGTAAGGCTACCATTGATGCCTGCCAGAATAAGTAAACTCTGCTGTGAACATTAACACTCGGTGCTCACAGTTTTATTTGTTTTCCTGGGCATCAGTTTTCCAACTGCTGCCTTCCAATGTTGATGTTTCCTCTCCGGTAATTAAGAAATTATTGCCTTGTTTAACCTGTCATTTCGCTTCTCAGCTGGGAGGAGTTAACTCCGTGTTATTCCAATTGATAATTGCTTTCAAACTGTACTTAAAAGGGGCGAGGGAAAAATATCATGGCACCCATAGCGATCAACCACTGTCAGAAGATGTCCTCATGCTTTTCCCTACTATATTTGGATTCTTGGCTTTGCACCCAAGTACAGTAAGCTCATTATATTTCCCAGGCAGAAAATATTGCCTCTGCTACCAAGCTTACCATATGGTTCAGTGGTGGGTGGGGCTGTAAAATATTTTGCCACTGAGTCGTGTGTGCGCTCTCACAGGTGCAGAAGCAACCTCAGCAGATGGGCAGACCCTCTCACTGCCACCACTACTGGTTCTAAGAACTGGTCCAAACTGGGAGTAATCCACTTCTTACTAGTGATGGGTGAACCGAACTCGCACAATTCGGGTCCGTACTGAATTTTGCGGGGTTCGGTATGCTGAATATGAACCCGAAATTTTTTGAAACTTTGGGCTAAGTTCGGGGTCGTGTTCAGCGTTCGGAGCTTTGACGTCACTGGCAGGTTGCTAAGGACACCAAGGTGATCACTTCCTGGATTCTATGGAATCCAGGAAGTGATCACCTTGGCGTCCTTAGCAACCTGCCGGTATACATGACGTCAAAGCTCTGCCCCCGGAATCTCTTGGTGGGATTGGGTTCGGGTTCGGCCGAATTTTGCGTAAAGTTCATCCGAACTTGCCGAACCCGAACACCGTTGGGTTCGCCCAGCACTAGTTCTTACCAAATGTTCTCCTGGTGTCATCTTTATGGATCCACAATTCTGCACATAAAACTCTAGTATTGCAGCACATCAGATGTTCATGAGTGACCGTGGAAATCCAGACTTCATGTCCAGATTTTGGAATTCATTGTTGAAATCTATTTCTATGCAACAATGACAATAGTATTTAGCCAGTAGAAGGAACTGTTTACAAGTTTGGATCTATGGCATACAGTGATCCCTCGTTTTTCGCAGGGGATGCGTTCCAAGACCACCCGTGAAAAATGAATTTCTGTGAAGTATTCCATTTCCTTTATCATTCTTGTTGCCCTTTTTTGCACCTTTTCCAGTTCCATTATATATACCTTAGCCTTGCTGGCAGATGAGTAGCTATATTTCCTGGGGTGGGTAGTGTCATAATAAGGCTTGGTCAATAGATGGCAATGGCCTTCATGGTGTTTGGCTTGCACCAGTTCTCTCTGTCTTATTTGGGAGGAAGACAAACAAGAAAAAAGTTCATGTTGCGTTTCCTGAGTTGTAAACTTTCTACAAGGGTTTCGTCCTGTTCTCAACACTAGCAGTTTTTGGACACGTCAGAGTAGAACAGATGGAAGATGTTGGGGTTGTTTATGACCCCCACCCCTAAATGAGGAGTTTCCATAAACTCTACACTTAGGAATGTCAAATGTTTTCTGTAATAAAGTATTGAAATTACAGTTTGTTGGCAGGAGTTTCACACAAAAAGGTTAAATGACAATTGGGCGATCAAATTGTCTCGTTGCTACTGGGTCATCCATAATAAAAGTGATATTTGTACTGAAATCTCATTCATTGAAATGATATGTGGGGAAAGTTGCATGTCTAGATCAGTTTTTGGATGGAATTGGAAGGGGTGGGTGGGATGTGAGAGAGCATGCAGCTGTCAGATGGAACAGCCAGAAATTGTTGCCTTTGTATACTAAATAGGCCAGGCTTTAGCCAAATGGAAGAGTTGTTTGAAAATTCATTGCTGAGATTTAGACTGGCCCGTTCTAAAAAGAAAAGGTTTCGCCCCAGGCACGGCAAGCTACTAATTCAAAGGATGGGTCTAGCAAAATGTTACAGAGACTGCATTATTTTTTTTAAAAAAAGTTGATCCTCTCTCTTATTTATATTTGCTATGCAAAGAACTATCGGGAGTTAACTCAAACCAGATCAGATGATTTTGCTATCCAGCTCAGTATCATTCCCACCAAAGTCTTCTATTCATATTTAGGGTGAGAAGGGGGAAGGAAAAAGAACTATCTAGCTATTCCAGCAACTTTGGAGATTTTTAAATGAATCACATACTATCTTGCAGGAAAAGTCAAGCATCCATGAGTTTCAGGTCGTAGTTTCTCCTCCTCCTGTCCCTCCTCCTCCTCCTCCTCCTCCTCCTCCTCCTCCTCCTCCTCCTCCTCCTCTTCTTCTTCTTCTTCTTCTTCTTCTTCTTCTTCTTCTTCCCCTTCCCCTTCCCCTTCCTCTTCTTCCTCCTTTTCTGTTCGTACTAGATACATAACTGGTTATGGCAATATATAAACAAGCTAGCAATGAATTCTTGTATGTATTAAAGCACTATAGCTTTAAGAGTTATTGTTGGAGATTGCCATAAGAGGAAGCCAGAAGAACACTTCTCTCTGTGTGTCTCTGTTATTTCTCTCTTTGGTATTCCTGATTCATTGTGACTGTTGTAGTAAGAACTGTCTGTTCGATGATAGTTTATGTATTTGTGAGCTATATAAGTAAGGCTTGTAGTATTGTTAATGTATTGAGACTTATTGACTGATTTGACTGTGTATGACGGGACTGTTTAACTTGACTACGATATTTGCTAAAGTAAATACTATTTTATACGCTTTAATTTATCTGGTTTGTACGACTGAACCATTATTCATATCTCCTAACTACCTGTTGGATATCTGCTAGGATTCTATGTTTCCTTTGTGCATGTGCAACCTTGATAACTTGGGGATCATTCTGCATAATCCTTAACATTTTCTTCCTCCTCCTCCCCCTGCTCCTCCTCTATTGAAATAGTTTAACTGTCCTGATTGGTGTCTCTTTGTTGATTCCAACAAAGCCCTGGCAAGAAGGGATGTTTTTCCAAGTGTAAAAAGTATCTACTATGCTCTTGAAGAAGAGTTTTCCTCTCAAAATGCATTGGACTGAAATTTAGGATTCAGGCTGATATGTTCCTCTTCCTTTCTTCTCAGTCAATCTGGTTGACAATAGTATAAATCAGTAATGGGCAGCCAAAATTTTTACTGCCACACTGTGGGTGTGGCTTATTTTGTGGGTGTGGCTTATTTTGTGGGTGTGGCTTAATGGTCATATGACTCGGTAGAAGTGGCTTGCCAGCCATGTGACCAGGTGGGAGTGGCTTGAACGATCATCATCGTTCAAGTGAACTGTTAAGTTCTCGACTTACAACCTTACCAGTGTCGCTCGCTGGGGTGACAATTTGCTTTGCGTTTCCCGTGCTCTCCTTTCTGGGTCGTCTCCCCCCCACCTCAGGTTGGGTAGCTAGGCGGATGGGTGCTGCCAGAAGCATAAATGCTGCCAGCAATGCTTCCACCCTCACCTTCTGCTTGCACCTTAGGCAGGAGGTGGCACGTGAGGTTGGAGGGGAGCTGGGCAGGAGAGAGGGAAGCTTGTCCAAGGCCAGGAAGGAGGAAAGAGGAAAAAAGCAAGGAGCGCAGACGCAGCAGCAGCGGGGAAAAGGAGAGCCGAGACGAGACCGGTAATCCAGGAAATGACAGCTGCCGATCTGCTGGAGCTGCACACGCATCTTCATTTTCTAAGGTGAAACTGTGTTCCACCCCATCCTGCCTGCTGCCCACCCTTGGTATAAATCTATTGTTTCATTTTTTGGGGGGACAACAGAATTATCAGGGTTGCCTTGGTGTGCTCTGTGGTTATTTTCTTGCAATCATTTCATTACCCAAAGTAGGTAACACCATCAGTGCTTACCTGGTTTGGGAATGGAACATCTGGAAGAAAACAACTAAGCTCAGGATGCTCCAAGGATTCCACATTTCAACCCCAAGCTACAAATATTTTCTTTTTTCTGGAGTATTCCTTTTAGCCCTTGTATAAAGCTTAGTAATATAGATGGAGGCTTCTTCCTGAAGAGAATTTATTTTGACTGGTCATTCCAAATGGAAGTTACTATGTTAAGAACTGAGAATCATTTCAGTTTCATTTGGCCCTTCATCTGTATGTTGACTCAGTGTCAACAGTCCCTCATTTTAGAAGAGAAAAAACTAACAAGATAGGACATTTCACAAATATTATTGGATACCACCCAGAATCAAATAGCCTGAGATGGATGGCTGTAGGAAAAGAAAAGAATAAAGGAAGTAAGGAAGGAGGGAGAGAGGGAAGGAAGGAAGGAGGGAGGGAGGGAGGGAAGGAAGGAAATGGGACAGGATAGAGTGGAAGAAAATGGGATGAAGGAAGGAGGTAGGTAAAATAAAGGCAAGGAAGAGAGGCAAGGAAGAAAGAAGGAAAAAGAAAGAGAGAGAGGGAGGAAGGAAGGAAGGAAGGAAGGAGGGAAGGAAGGAAGGAGGGAAGGAAGGAGGGAAGGAAGGAAATGGGACAGGATAGAGTGGAAGAAAATGGGATGAAGGAAGGAAGGAAGGAGGTAGGTAAAATAGAGGCAAGGAAGAAAGAAGGAAAAAGAGAGAGAGGAAGGAATGAAGGAAGGAAGGAAAGAAGGAAAGGAAGAAGGGAAGGAAAGGAAAGGAAAGGGGACAGTAGAAAGGGACAGTGAAAGGGAAAGAAATGGATGGGGGGAGGAAAGGAGGGAGGGAGGAAAGAAAGCAGGCAAGAAAGAAAGAAAACAAGAAAGAAAGGAAGGAAGGAAGGAAGGAAGGAAGGAAGGAAGGAGACATCGTTTAATGGTGTCAGGAAAGTTTTTATGAAGATGCCAGAAGCCTGAAAGAGACTTTATTTAGCAGGATACAAACTGAATAGTCCTATCAGACTTTGTAGGGAGACAGCTGCTCTGATTAAATAGAGCTCACTCATTGCTTTTCTCTGTTTTCCTCCAAAAATCTTTTGGAAAGGGGAAATATGATCCTGAAGGTTGCATGCAAACGTTAATAGTTTTCTTTTACAGGCTTGCTGTGGGAGTAGTTGTGTCACTGCACTGAGAAATGCGGCAGAGAATAGAAACAGGGTGATTGCATTAAAAAATAATCAGACATATGTATGCTAATAGTTATGTAAATGAAGAGAAGATGTATGGAAAGAGTCCATATATTGTCAGATGGCGGAAATGTAAACAGTTACTAACATTTCCACATTGGAGGGGAAAAACGCGGTAGGAAAAAATGAACAAGCTTCAATCCTGCTCTACTAAATAAAACAATTGAAAAGACAATTTAAAAAAAAATCCATTTGCACTATTGATTCTAAATATAGTACAAACACAGAAATAGATTTTGTGGAAAGCAACATTTGCATTGTGAGGATTCCAGCCTTGGGTGAAGAAGGAAACATAGAAACATAGAAGACTGATGGCAGAAAAAGACCCCATGGTCCATCTAGTCTGCCCTTATACCATTTCCTGTATTTTATCTTAGGATGGATATATGTTTATCCCAGGCATGTTTAAATTCAGTTACTGTGGATTTACCAAAAACGTCTGCTGGAAGGTTGTTCCAAGGATCTACTACTCTTTCAGTGAAATAATGTTTTCTCACGTTGCTTTTGATCTTTCCCCCAACTAACTTCAGATTGTGTCCCCTTGTGTTCACTTTCCTATTAAAAACACTTCCCTCCTGAACCTTATTTAACCCTTTAACATATTTAAATGTTTCGATCATGTCCCCCCTTTTCCTTCTGTCCTCCAGACTATTTATTTATTTATTACTTAGATTTGTATGCCGCCCCTCTCCGAAGACTCGGGGCGGCTCACAACATGTAGAAACAAATCATAAGCAATCAGACAAATTTAAAATATTTAAATATTTAAAAACCCCATATGCTAACAGACACACACACAGACATACCATGCATAAATTAAACGTGCCCAGGGGGAGATGTTTCAGTTCCCCCATGCCTGACGGCAAAGGTGGGTTTTAAGAAGTTTACGGAAGGCAGGAAGAGTAGGGGCAGTTCTAATCTCCGGGGGGGAGTTGGTTCCAGAGGGCCGGTGCCGCCACAGAGAAGGCTCTTCCCCTGGGGCCCACCAACCGACATTGTTTAGTTGACGGGACACGGAGAAGGCCCACTCTGTGGGACCTAATCGGTCGCTGGGATTCGTGCGGCAGGAGGCGGTCTCGGAGATATTCTGGTCCGATGCCATGAAGGGCTTTAAAGGTCATAACCAACACTTTGAATTGTGACCGGAAATTGATCGGCAGCCAATGCAGACTGCGGAGTGATGGTGAAACATGGGCATACCTAGGTAGGCCCATGACTGCTCTCGCAGCTGCATTTTGCACGATCTGAAGTTTCCGAACACTTTTCAAAGGTAGCCCCATGTAGAGAGCATTACAGTAGTCGAACCTCGAGGTGATGAGGGCATGAGTGACTGTGAGCAATGAGTCCCGGTCCAGATAGGGCCGCAACTGGTGCACCAGGCGAACCTGGGCAAACGCCCCCCTCGCCACAGCTGAAAGGTGTTGTTCTAATGTGAGCTGTGGATCGAGGAGGACGCCCAAGTTGCGGACCCTCTCTGAGGGGGTCAATAATTCCCCCCCCAGGGTAATGGACGGACAGATGGAATTGTCCTTGGGAGGCAAAACAAACAGCCACTCCGTCTTATCCGGGTTGAGCTTGAGTCTGTTGACACCCATCCAGGCCCCAACAGCCTCCAGGCACCAGCACATCACTTCCACCGCTTCATTGACTGGGCATGGGGTGGAGATGTATAGCTGGGTATCATCCGCATATTGATGATACCTCACCCCATGTCCTTGGATGATCTCGCCCAGCGGTTTCACGTAGATGTTAAATAGCAGGGGGGAGAGGACCGACCCCTGAGGCACCCCACAAGGGAGAGACCTAGGAGTCGACCTCTGTCCCCCCACTAACACCGACTGCGACCGGCCAGAGAGGTAGGAGGAGAACCACTGAAGAACAGTGCCTCCCACCCCCAGCCCCTCCAGCCGGTGCAGAAGGATACCATGGTCGATGGTATCGAAAGCCGCTGAGAGGTCAAGGAGCACCAGGACAGAGGATAAACCCCTGCCCCGGGCCCGCCAGAGATCATCCATCAACGTGACCAAAGCGGTTTCCGTGCTGTAACCGGGCCTGAAACCCGACTGCTGGGGACCTAGATAATCGGCTTCTTCCAAGGACCGCTGGAGCTGGAGTGCCACCACCTTCTCGACAACCTTCCCCATAAAGGGAAGGTTGGAGACTGGACGATAGTTATTAAGCACAGCTGGGTCCAGGGAGGGCTTCTTGAGGAGGGGGCGCACAAGCGCTTCTTTATAGAGTGATGGAAAAACTCCCCTCCCCAAGGAAGCGTTGGTAATCTCCTGGGCCCAGCTCCGTGTCACCTCCCTGCTGGCCAAAACCAACCAGGAGGGACACGGATCCAGTAACAGGTGGCGGAACTCACAGCTCCAATGGCCTTGTCCACTTCATCAGGTGTCACCAGATCAAACTCTTCCCAGACAGGTGGACAAGTACGTGCCCCAGTCACCTCGACTGACTCGTTGTCAGTCGACTCTGTTTTACAATTGGAGTCAAGGTCGGCCCGAATCCGAGCGACTTTATCAGCGAAAAACGTGTTAAAATCCTCGGCACTACTCTGCAAGGGCTCCCCAACTCCCCCCTGATTAAGAAGGGAGCGGGTCACCCTAAACAGAGCGGCCGGGTGGGATTCCGCTGATGCAATCAAGGCGGCATGGTACGCGCATCTTGCCGCCTTGAGCGCCACTTTGTAAGTCTTAATAAAAGCTCTTACAAGTGTTCGATCGGATTCAGACCTACTCTTCCTCCATCGCCTCTCTAGACGTCTCTTTTGGCGTTTCAACTCCTGGAGCTCCTTGTTGAACCATGGGGCTCTACGGGGTCTAACACCTCGGAGAGGTCGCAAAGGCGCAATCCGGTCTAGAGCCTCCGCAGCAGCCGTGTTCCAGGCCTCCGCAAGAGACTCCGCCGAACTGTGGACGAGTGCCTCTGGGATAACCCCAAGTGCCGTCTGAAAGCCCTCTGGGTCCATCAGGCGTCTGGGGCGGAACATCTTCATTGGTTCCGCCTCCCTGCGGGGGAGGATTGGAGCCAGGAAGTCAAGCCGTAGTAGAAAATGGTCTGACCATGACAAAGGCAATGCTTCTAAGCCCCTTAGTCTCAGACCATTACTCAGTTGCTCGGAAAGGAATACCATGTCAGGTGCGTGCCCTCCCTCGTGAGTCGGACCCTGTACTACTTGAGTCAGGTCCACGGCTGTCATGGTGGCCATGAACTCCTGTGCCAACCCAGAGGTTTCGCCGAGTGACGGCAGGTTGAAGTCCCCCAAGACAATGAGTCTGGGGAACTCCACCGCCAACCCGGCTACCTCCTCGAGTAGCACAGGCAGGGCTTTTGACACGCAGCTGGGAGGCAGGTACGTGAGAAATAAGCCCACCTGAACCCCTAAGTCCAACTTCATCAAGAGAGATTCGCAACCCGCAATTTCTGGAGCAATGAGTCTACGCAGGCAAAGGCTCTCCCTGGCTACAATGGCCACTCCTCCCCCCCTTCCCTGGGGTCGAGGTTGATGCCATATCTGAAACCCGGCTGGGCAAATTTCCGAGAGAGGAACACCTCCCTCTGGGCCCAGCCAGGTTTCAGTAATGCATGCCAGGTCGGCCTCCTCATCCAGGATCAAATCCCGGATGAGGAGAGCTTTATTTACCACCGGGGCCCAGGGCCAGAGTTACACTCACCACCAGTACCCAAGATTGGGCTCACAGAGCCAGAACAAGGGACCATTATTAAGCAACGATCCCTCGTTCCCCTGGAACGGCTAACTCTGTGGCCCCCGCCATATCTGTCTCTCCCCAGCAACACAGGGATATTCCGACCCCCTGCCCCCCCAGAGATCGGTGCCCCTTCCTCTCCCGCCTCCCGAGCGTCAGGTGGGCCAAACCTATCATTTACACTACTATCAATGAATTCATCCATACCATAACCCCCCCACCCCCACCCATCCAATCATACCAATCATTCCATTCATAACCCCAATTTTGATTATCCCAGTCATCCATTACTATACAGGTTGAGTTCATTAAGTCTTTCCTGATACGTTTTATGCTTAAGACCTTCCACCATTCTTGTAGTCCGTCTTTGGACCCGTTCAATTTTGTCAATATCTTTTTGTAGGTGAGGTCTCCAGAACTGAACACAGTACTCCAAATGTGATCTCACCCGCGCTCTATATAAGGGGATCACAGTCACCCTCTTCCTGCTTGTTATACCTCTAGCTATGCAGCCAAGCATCCTACTTGCTTTTCCTACTACCCGACCACACTGCTCACCCATTTTGAGACTGTCAGAAATCCCTAAATCCTTCTCTTCTGAAGTTTTTGCTAACACAGAACTGCCAATCCTCAGATTGAGGATTCCTTTTCCCCAAGTGCATTATTTTACATTTGGAAACAGAAAGGGGCAGGAAAGATCTTTTCTTAAAGGCTAAAAAAAGCATGTGTGCTTCCCTCATGAAAAGCAGAACTGAACACACTCAAAACCGTAGAAATGGTGGTAGACTGTAGGAGAAACCTTCCATCCTTCCACCTCTCATAATTCTCAGAAAACACAGTATGAACAGTAGAGACCTTCAAATTTCTAGGTTCTATCATATCTCAAGACTTAAATGGTCACCTAACATCAAAAATATCATCATAAAAGCACAACAAAGAATGTTCTTTCTGTGCCAATTCAGGAAGTTCGAATTGCCTAAGGAGCTGCTGATACAGTTCTACAGAGGAATCATTGAGTCTGTCATCTGCACCTCCATAACTGTCTGATTTGGTGCTGCAACCCAACAAGATCGACATAGACTTCAGAGGAGAATCAGAACTGCAGGAAAAAAAAAACGATTGCTGCCAACCTGTCTTCCATTGAGGACCTGTACACTGCACAAATCAAAAAGAGGGCAGTGAAAATATTTACTGACCCCTCGCACCCTGGACACAAATTATTTCAACTCCTACCCTCAAAATGTCACTAAAACTCTCCAGTCTTGGAGCAGCCATAACTTCTGGAGGCAAGCCATTGTTTAATTGTCCTCAATCTTAGGAAATGTCTCCTTAGTTCTGTTCTGTCTGGGTCACTCCGGAAGCCAAGACCAACCCAAAAAGAGAAGCCAGACACACCGGTAAAAGGCAAAGGCAGTTTATAAAATTCAAGAAAAACACAGGTAACAGAAAATGTCCTTACAAACAGGAAAACGCTGTATCTTCAAATATATCCACGAAGGCAAAAGTCCATGCAGCAATACAGGATTCTTGCTGCCAAGACGAGGCTGTAGATAGCAGACCTACACCTCCCATGGGTCTTCCAAACTGCTGGGCCACAAGCCAGGAACAGAGACGTCGAGAACAAAGCAGGTCACCGTAACTCCAACTGATAACACTCCACATGGCTTCAAGGGCTTGCCTGCCTTTTAAACCTTGCTAAGGAGGACCACACCCAAGCCCAGCTGTTCCTAATTCAGTGCTGATAATACTTCTTTAATTGCTCCTTTCTTTGATCTGAACGTCTTTGCTGCATGTCAATGACGGCTTGTGCGTCATCACCTAATGACTCCAAGCTACTGGCTGGGGAGAGCCCCCACCCCCGGGGCTCTCATGCTGTTCTCCTTCGTCCCATTCCTGACTTTCCCCCCCCCCCGTCTGACTGCTCAGCCCCCTCCTCTTCGCTGTCATCCTCCTCCGGGCATGGAGCCAGCAGAGACACAGCTGGTCCCTGAGCAGCCTCAGGCTGAACCACAACAAGTTCTAGGTTGGTTCTCTCCTTAATTAGTTTCCATGCATTCCTTCTTGTTTTGCCTTCTGGTTATTTGGAGAATAGATTTAGAGAGAATAGATCCCCTCTGTACTTTTTGGAAAGTCTACTTCAATGACCTTTGCGATCACATCTCTAGCAACTCCGTTCTCTTTGCTGACGATGTAAAACTCTTCAACACCACCGATAACAGAGCTATTCTTCAAAAAGACCTAGACTCTGTCTCTGATCCCCTGTCCTATAGTCTCTCCTATATTTCATATATCTTCTCTTCTATCTCTTCTATCTCTTCTGTCCATTATATCTCTTCTATCTCTTGTATCTCTTTTGTATCTTATATTTTCTGCTATTCTCTCTAGTTATATTTTACTCCTATAGTTTTCTTTTATTTATTTATTTTATTTATTTATTTATTTTATTTATTAGATTTGTATGCCTCTCCATAGACTCTCTTTGATACATTCTACTCGTATATATCCTCTATTATTATTGTGTATTATTGTGTATTGGACAAAACAAATAAATAAAAATAAATAAATCTATTTTATAATATGGTGACCAAAACTGGTGGCAGTATTCTAAGTCTGCGTCTTACTAAGGCTTTGTAAAGCAGTGCTAATACTTCGTCTGACTTTGAGTCTATCTCTCTGTTAATGCCATCTCAGCAACGTCGGATGGTTGCAACGTTGGATGGTTGGTCCTATAGAATTCTCCAGATTTGTGGGTTTTCCAATCCTTGGTTTTTGAAAGGTTGCACTTGCCCTGACAGATCTGGAGCAGAATTTGGAAAGACCACTAGAGTATAGGTGCCTACTTGTTCTGTCTGGGTTCCCCCAGACCTCAACACCAACTGGAAAAAACAGCCAGACACTCTGGTAAAAGCCAAAAGTAGTTTATAACTGGAAAAAATAAGCACAGAGGAAAACCTGTTCTTCCCAACAGACAGGATATAATACGGTACAGCAGGGTCCTGATGTCCAGACAATACAGCAAGCTTCTTGCTGGCACCCCCCCCCCCAAGGTTTCAATAGTCAAAGGCACAAACCAGGATTCCAAGACGCCAAAGTTCACAGTCAGGTCCCACGACTCTCAAAGATAAAACTCCACAAGCCAGGAAGGGTGGGTCTGCCTTTTAGCCTTTCCCAAGAGCACCACACCCAAACCCAGCTGCTGCCACTTTAATGCTGAAAGTATTTAGCCAATTGACTCTGTCTCTGAGTAGCTCTTCGTTGTCGCAGATCAATTATGGCTTGTGCACTTTCCTCTAAGGAATCCAGGCTGCTTGCTGGGGAGAGCTCCCCCTGGTGGGACTCTGGCTGTCCTCCCTCTTCTTCAGCCTGGGATTCCTCCTCGTCTGTCTGCACCTCCTGTTCCTCAGCCTCTCCCTCTGAGCTGGAAACCGACAGAAGGTCAGCCGTTCCCGGAGGGGCCTCAGACGGAACCACAACACTACTTAAAGAGCAGCTGTTTCTAGGCTGGTTTTTTGTACAAATACATCTTGTATGTTATCCTTTCTCTCTTTTTCCTTCCCTCCCCCTTCTCATTTAAATTTCTTAAATTAAAAAAAAAATCTAGATTTATGTTATTTATTTATACAAACACTATGCTGTCTATCTCTTTATCAATCTTGGGAGGCTTTTCAATTCCAGTAAAAAAAACATTATTAATATCCATTAAAATGAGTCATTAAAAAGAAAGAAGAAACATTACATTAATGTAAAAAAAAAATAACAAAATAATTTAGGCGGTGTGGCTTATAAATCCAACTGATGATGAGAGTCATAGATTTGCAGTATCAGTTTAGCAATCAGAATATTTTAAAATATTTGGTGGCTGCTCCATTCCGTCAAGTGACACCTGCCTAAATGATGACATACCCGACAGATGTTTAAAAAAAATGCAGCTGTATTTGATACTGCTTGACATTTGAAGGCGGACTGAGATAAAAATCTTGTCTGCTTGCTAAGCCTTTCAAAAGATACATGATTAAAATGACACATACATTCCTCTCGAAATTAGAACAATAATTATCACACTGCAGAGTTAAAATATTGCTATTAAAAGGCTGATGTAGGAGTGGCAGAACTGGGGGCAGAGTCAAAAGAGGAATTAGCCTGGAATCTCCAAGTAGTCACAAGGGGTCTGTTAACCTTTATCTAGTGCCAAAATAATACTAATCATTAGCCGAGTAGATTCCTGTGCATAGGTACAGTCAATGAATCCATTTAATTGGAACTTCACCTGTGATCATGGCCTGTTGAGCCTCACAGCCTTGGAAAACAAATATGTTTTGAAACTCCTCTTCGTAAGGTGGGCTAGGCACAATTTATTCTATGACATGGCCAAACTATGAAATTAAACTCACTTCTACAGAAAAAAGAAATTACTTGCTAGGCAAATCTTACAATCAGTAAAAGTATACTTTTGAAGGATTTTGCATTTGGGTCTAACATCTGCAATGTGTACCTTACTTCAGGACTTGAGGCAGAAAATGTCACAAGGACCTCACTCTACTTTCCTAATAGTAAAAATTCAAGAACTGTAAATTGCAATAGAAACTTTTCACTCTTCTTTCTTTCTCCTTCTCTCATCTCTCTGTGTCTAGCTCTCTGTTCTGTCTCTCTCTGTGTCTCTGTGTCTCTCTTTCTCTCTGTCCCGCCGTCTCCCTTTCTCTGTCTTATTTATTATATTTATTTATTTGTTTGTTTTGTCAAGTACATAATGCATGAATAAAAGATAAGAGGAACATTGGAAATGAGAGGCTGGGCGAATTAACACCCGGCCGAAAGTTGCCGATGGTGAGAAGCAACTCAGCTCCGTCCATCAGCTGGGACGATCCCCGCGGTAACACGGGAATGCCCCAGAGCAACCAGTGGCTGCTCGGGGATTCTGGGAAAGCCGGGGGCGGGGCATGCACCCTTTATCAGGGCTTGCTCACCCCACCAGCTTCTCTTGCCCCCCGACAGGATACACCTCGCCTTCTTCATTGCTGGCAGCGCACAGGACGGCGCCAATGAGAGCTTCAAAGATCCACCTTTTTCCCGCCCAGTTTGCTTGCTTGGGGAAAGGGGGGAGGTGGACAGATGGCTTGTGTGTGCCGGCGGCTCCAACCCCCCCCACCTTGTGTATGTAGCGGCGGGGCACGCAAGGGCTATGCTGGCTTGCCTGCTGGGATCGTGGTTTCGGGGCCTGTTCTCCTGCCCGGGCAAGTGATTGAGGGCTCTGACGGCCAGCTGGCGACGCGCCCAGAGAGTTTCGGTACCGGGCAACCAGGGCGAGCGCTGGGGAGTGAGCGACAGCAGCGGGGAGGCCTTTTTCCCTTCCCCCACGTGGTTTGTGTTTCACCGCCGAGTTCAGCGGTCTCGAGCGGGCCGCACGCAGGGTGGCGCCGGGGTGTGTGCCGTGTGGTGAGCCACTCACACACACACCGTTCCCAGCATGGCGCGTTGCGCCTAGCTTTATTTATTTATTTATTTATCGGATTTGTATGCCGCCCCTCTTTGCTTTTGTGTGGAACTTCGGAACTTGCTGAACTTCGGAACTTTGGAAGAACGCCGAGAAGCCCCCTGGCTGTTTCAAAAGGTGACAGCCAGGCGGTGGTGCCCAGCAGCGCGCCGTTTTTGTGATTTTGTTTTGCTTGCACGCATTAACCTGTTTTACATTGTTTCCTATGGGAAACATTGTTTCGTCTTATGAACTTTTCGCCTTACGAACCTCCTCCCGGAACCAATTAAGTTCGTAAGACGAGGTATCACTATATTTGCAAGAAAAAAACCCTAAATTTTATTCTGTTCTGTTCCATTCCATTCTTTTCTTCGAGGGTTATCTAGAAAATAAGATTACAAGACACTTAGCTCTCGTGGGGAGTGTTTGCAAGGGAAGCTGGGTGAGGAACAGTGTTCCCTCTAATTTTTTTGGGGGGTGGGCAGAAAAGTATAGTGTCTGAGCGACAGTCCCTTTGGGACTGGGCGGCACAGAAATATTAAATAAATAAACAAACAAACAAACAAACAAATAAAAAACCCACCCTGTTTTGCCTCAGAGAATTTCAAAATAAAATACTGTACTGTGTGTCTATAACAGTGAGCTCATAATAGGGCAACTCTATCAATATCAAAATGCCACTTAAATAGTTGAGCTAGTTTCAAACCAGATTTTGATTTTCTTTCTCTCTTCCTTACTCCCATTCTTTTTCTTTCTCTTTTCCTTCCTCTCTTTTTTCTATCTGTTTCTCTCTCTTCCTCTCTCTCTCCTTCCCTCTCACTCTTTCCCTCTCGGCTTCTGGGCAGGTTTGAAAAACTCTGAGTTGATGATGATTTTTAAGTGAGCGATTGCTCACTGCTCAGCTTAGAGGTAACTATGGTGAGGAATTCTGGGAGTTGAAGTCCACAAGTCTTAAAATTGCCATGCTTGGAGACCCCTGATCTAGACAACGTATCAATACTTCAATCAATATCACCAATAGGGAAGTCCCATCGATCCTACCTCAACACCTGGAAGAACATCTAGGTTTCTGGAAACCCATCAGGTTCGAAATCATATGGATTTTAGGATGACCACATTCCAGAGGACATGAGCTCTTACAGAGAAGGTACACTTCCTGATTCCCCCAAATAATCCATTTGGAATGTCGTAACCTAAAAAAGAAGAAGAGCAACAGCAATCACCTCTCAGAAAAAAAGGTCTGAGTTGGCAGAAGTAATTCTTGCCCCGCATTGTAAACATTTCTGGATTTAATACTCTTGAACATTCCGGATAGATTGCAGATTTTAAGTGGCAGTGAATGAACTCTTTAAAAAGCTGCAGATGTATATATAAACAGGCTCCTTAAGCTGAGCCTCCTTGCAAGGGAGTAGAAACCTAAATGTTTAGTTACAGCTGGGTAGCCAAACATATAACTGCATTCCTGGAAGGTTTTCAGTTGTTGAAATCCTTTGGGATGTTATTTTCATTCTGGAGAATAGGCCGCGTAGCTACAACGGTTTCTTAAAATGTTTTCTGTTCATCAGGTTTGCTAAGTTCTTGTTTGTGTGTAAAGAACAACCATTTTCGCTCAGTTGTGTGAAAATCCTCTGCTACATTCCTGTCAACGACTATTTCAGCTTCAACCACAATAATACATGGGCACACAACAGATACCAACTCAAAGTAAACAGCTCCAAACTCGACTGTAGGAAATATGACTTTAGCAACTGAGTAGTTAATGCATGGATCTCACTACCTGACTGTGTAGTATCATCACCTAACCACCAAAACTTTACCCTTAGACTCTCCACTGTTGACCTCACCCAATTCCTAAGAGGTCAGTAAGGGGCATGCATAAGTGCACTAGCGTGCCTTCCATCCTCTGTCCAAATGTTCCTAATATCATGTATATAAACATTGCTATATCTTTGTACACCACCAATACGTACTTGAATGAATGAATGAATAAATAAATAAATAAATAAAAGAAGTAAAGAAGTAAAGAAGTAAAGAAGTAAAGAAGTAAAGAAATAAATAAATAAATAAATAAATAAATATTTATATATATATATATATATATATATATATGTGTGTGTGTGTGTGTGTGTGTGTGTGTGTGTGTGTGTGTGTGTAGATTGTTCTGAGTTCGGGTTTTGCCCTGTGTAATGTTTTGCATGTCTATGCGACGTTTCGGCGAAATCACATTCACCATCTTCAGGCTGTAGTTCCAATCTTTGTGTTGTTTTAAACATGCAAAACATTACACAGGGCAAAACCCAAACTCAGAACAATCTACATACATATACCCGTGAAAATTTACGAAAACAAATATATATATATATATATATATATATATATATATATATATATATATGTTAAAATGTTTTCAGCTGGAATTTTTTTTAAAATTAAGGGAGACTAGGATGGTCCCATTTCGGCCTTATTAGGCCTCATCAGCTAGCCACACCCCTTTCTTTTACTGGGATTCGATCTGGTGAACTCTGCATTGTAAAGCAGAGAACTAGCAGTTAGAGCTATTCGATCTGAATCCTTCCAGCTCTGTACCAGGGAGGGGCTATATGTTTTTCTTATGTCGGATCACCCTGGTATATTTAAGGAACGTCACAGCTCCTTTTTGCCTCTAGGCCCAACCCAGGACCACTACAAGGCAGTTAATATATTTATAGCCGACAACTATATTCTGTATGTGTTAAAATGTTTTCAGCTGGAATTTTTTTTAAAATTAAGGGAGACTAGGATGGTCCCATTTCGGCCTTATTAGGCCTCATCAGCTAGCCACACCCCTTTCTTTTACTGGGATTCGATCTGGTGAACTCTGCATTGTAAAGCAGAGAACTAGCAGTTAGAGCTATTCGATCTGAATCCTTCCAGCTCTGTACCAGGGAGGGGCTATATGTTTTTCTTATGTCGGATCACCCTGGTATATTTAAGGAACGTCACAGCTCCTTTTTGCCTCTAGGCCCAACCCAGGACCACTACAACCCAGGACCACTACAAGGCAGTTTTAAAAAAAATTCCAGCTGAAAACATTTTAACACATACAGAATATAGTTGTCGGCTATAAATATATTAACTGCCTTGTAGTGGTCCTGGGTTGGGCCTAGAGGCAAAAAGGAGCTGTGACGTTCCTTAAATATACCAGGGTGATCCGACATAAGAAAAACATATAGCCCCTCCCTGGTACAGAGCTGGAAGGATTCAGATCGAATAGCTCTAACTGCTAGTTCTCTGCTTTACAATGCAGAGTTCACCAGATCGAATCCCAGTAAAAGAAAGGGGTGTGGCTAGCTGATGAGGCCTAATAAGGCCGAAATGGGACCATCCTAGTCTCCCTTAATTTTAAAAAAAAATTCCAGCTGAAAACATTTTAACACATACAGAATATAGTTGTCGGCTATAAATATATTAACTGCCTTGTAGTGGTCCTGGGTTGGGCCTAGAGGCAAAAAGGAGCTGTGACGTTCCTTAAATATACCAGGGTGATCCGACATAAGAAAAACATATATATATATATATATATATATATATATATATATATATATATATATATATATATATATATATATATATTAAAAGGCTCCTGTACCTGTTTGAGGACAGGGTTTTTTAAAAATAGAGGGTTTCATAAAATTTCATTCCAGAAGGTATAACTGCCCTGTCACATCTACAGATAATGTCCAAAAGTGACGAGAATGGCAGGAATGAAATATCATGCAATTTCAATATTGTGACAAAAATATCCATGAGATTTTCATGGACTCAAGTAAAGCCATGGGAGATGCCTTAATTTTTAATATTCTTTTTAATATTCTGACTTCTGGGTAACTTCACCAAAGGTTATGTAATGATGAGTACAGCCTGGTCCATTGTCAGTCCATTGTGTTTATTGTTTAGTCTTGAAACCTTATTTCTCTACCACCACCATCATTTGTGTTTCCGTCTAAAACTTTTGGGGGGAATTCCTGATCAGCTCCACTCCTCACAGATTGCAACATACTTCCCTGTTTATGTCAAAGAGACCTCTAGACAGTTAGTCTAGACATCTAGACAGTTAGAGAAAGTTGGTGTGGACCATCAGTTGAGTTAAGGGGGAAAGCACCACAATCAATTTTAAGATTGCGTCAATAAATTGGTAGTTTTGCACCATCTCCTTCCTTTTTTTTAATGCAACTAAATTGCCATGGGTAAAGATTTTGTTCAAGTTGAAGAATTCCATAAGCCTCATAATAAGGAAGAAAATATCTATTTTTAATTATTATTTTTATTTTCTCGAAACGGACTGCTTTAAGGAAAAAGAAAACCTAAGAAGGCCTGGAGAATCAGGAAGTTTTATAAATTACACTCCATAATGTTTTGGGCTTTAAAAATAAAATAAAAAATCTCCATCTACTTTGCAGCCTGACAAATTGAATGAGCCATTCTCCATTTCTCCAAAGGGATAGAGAAAATTTCTAGTCATTTCATAAGGCAAGTGGTTCTCAACCTTTCTAATGCTGAGACCCTTTAATACAGTTCTGCATGTTGTGGTGACCCCCATCCATAAGTGCCAATTCTCCCAACAAAGCTTTAAGCTGATTGGCAGGAAGGTCAGAGGGACACTCCCACTGTAAACGCCTGATTGGTCGGATTGTAAAAATAAGTTCCAAGATGCCAGAATACATGCTTTAGTTCCTAACACCATGGGAAATTTGTTATAGGCAAACTCTATGAAATGGTCATTCAAGCCCCAAGAACCACTGCCTTACAGTCAGGTTTTCTATTGTGTAGTTGCAGCTACCATCTTTATTTGTTTGTTTGTTTGTTTGTTTGTTTACTTACTTACTTACTTACTTACTTACTTACTTACTTACTTACTTACTTACTTGCTTACCTATTTTGTCCAATACACAATGAGGGATTTAGTGGGTATATATATATATATAATTTATATACACACACACACAAATGGCCCTGGGTTGGGCCGAGAGGCAAATAAGGAGCTGTGATGTTCCTTCAATACACCAGGGTGATTCGACACAAAAATATGTAACCCTTCCCTGGTGCAGAGCTGAAGGGATTGGATACTGTAGCTTAGAGGATAATTATCTGCCTTACAAGGCAAAGGTTGCAGGTTAAAGTCCCAGTGGGTATGGCTAGCAGATGAGGCCAAAATAAGGCCGAAATAGATCTATCCTAGTCTCCCTTAATTTTCAAATTCAGCAAAAAAACATGTGACACACACATATATATGTGCTCACAAATCACAAACCTACCATATATGCCTGGCTATGTATATATACATACATAGTAAAATACATGATGAAGGTTATAGAGGAGATACTCATGGTAAAATATATCTAAGAAATAATAGAAAAGAAGGTATAGTAATAGAACATATCAATGAAAGAATAGAAGAAGAGATATGGGAATAGAAGAAAGGTATAGGAGATATAGGAGAGCAATAGGACAGGGGACGGAGGGCACTCTAGTGCACTTGTACTCGCCCCTTACTGACCTCTTAGGAATCTGGATAGGTCAACCGTGGATAATCTAAGGGTAAAGTGTTGGGGGTTTGGGGATGACACTATGGAGTCTGGTAATGAGTTCCACGCTTCGACAACTCGGTTATTGAAGTCATATTTTTTACAGTCAAGTTTGGAGCGGTTAATATTAAGTTTAAATCTGTTGTGTGCTCTTGTGTTGTTGTGGTTGAAGCTGAAGTAGTCGCCGACAAGCAGGACGTTACAGCATATGATCTTGTGGGCAATACTTAGATCTTGTTTAAGGCGTCTTAGTTCTAAGCTTTCTAGGCCCAGGATTGAAAGTCTAGTCTCGTAGGGTATTCTATTTCGAGTGGAGGAATTAAGGGCTCTTCTGGTGAAGTATCGTCTTCGATAAGCAACCCACAACATGGAGCTACCTTGTACTGTTTTTTCAAAGTCTATCCGAGAAACTCCTGCTCCCAAGTTGTTTCTTTGGCATTTGATTGAAATGAGGACAGGCACAAAGAGCAGACACTTCCATTCACTCCATCATGAAAGAACATCACAGTCCACCAGCAAGACATTCTCTTAAAATTCTTTTCTTGAAACTGTTTTAAAAGAAAAAAATATATCTTCCACCAAATGAGACTTTTACTTAACGCCAAGGAGATCTGTTTATAAAACATCATCTCTGTTGTGTCCAGAGGACAGTTGAGAAATGTGGCCCGCCCCTCATCCTTGGGCGGGAAAATACAGAGCCTGGATTGGCTGGCTCAGTCTGGCAGCAGCAGATATAAATAGCTGCCAGCTGCGGCCATTTTGTTGTTATTACACCACCGTTATCAAGAGTTGCTGTTGTTCTACAATAAAATGAGAGTGGTTAATTCTGGGCCTGTCCGCCTCCTTCACTGGTTGGATTTTACATTCTCTTTGAATAGTTCTAAACCCCGAAGGGTGTTTTGCATTACAACATTACAACATCCTAATTTTTACTACCTGTTTTTGAGAAAGAGGATGATATAAAGCCATAGCTGAGAAAATTCATTTGCTTTGGGTGCCACGCTTCTCAGCTAGCCCTGGAGTGAGGAAATCCTTCCAATTGCATAATAGAAATACTCTTGAATTGTGATGTGTGTGTTTTTTCCCCTTGAAAGGTCTAAAATTAGGTCAACTTCCATCAACTATTTTGAATTCATCGATTGGAATTTTTGAAGAAGGACCTGTAGGGGAAAAAACTGCAGTAGACAAAGCTCTTTAAGATGCTATCTGGCTGAGATCTTCTCTAGAATAAGAGAGTCAGGAGGTCATCTAATCCAACCCCTTATATCTGTGATGGCGAACCTATGGCACAGGTGCCGCAGATGGTACACAGAACCATATCAGAAGGTACATGAGCTATGTTAGCTCCAGCGGACATGCACACTCTGGCCAACTGATTTTCGGCCTTGGAAAGGCCATTTTGCCCTCTGGAGGCTTCAGAAAAGCTTCCTTGAAGCCCCAGAGTACAAAAAAATGCCCAATGGGCAAACTGAAAGTTTATAGTAACTAGACTTCCGGTTTGTCTGTTGTGCTGTTTTGCACACTCTGGGGCTTCAGGAAGCTTCCTTGAAGGCTCCAAAGTATGAAAAATTGCCCAACGATCCAAATTCTTCATTCTGGTACTGAATGGCTGATAATGCTATTTCTGTGTTGTTCTGGATGATATCGACAGAATTTATCCTGCTGCTAATAAGAGCTTTTTGTGTGTGTGTGTTTTTGTTTTTGTCTAGATGCAGAGATTGTAGAAATTCCCGAAATTCTGAGGCCACATTTGTTCCTTGAAACTTCTGTTCACAAATCACAAACCTGCCATATACGCCTGGCTTAAATTAGCTGTGAATGGCATTGAACGCGTGGTATATATTCCTATGTTTCTGTAGAGCTGGGTTGTTGGTTTCAGATGGGTTGATCCTCTAATAGAAATCGTTCTTCCTTTCCATTTCAATCATTATATCATCTTATTTCAAAATTACAGTTACAGGTATTACTCATAATACAATTCACGTTTACATGCCATACAAATCTAATAAATTGAATTGAATTGAATTGAATTACAGATTAATACAGTTGGAAGGGACCTTGTAGAAACTCCACCCCTGTAGGAAATGAGAGAAGATTTGTCTCTTGGTAGTCTTGCAACCTGAAGCTGGCAGTCTAAAGGAAGCCCACAAGATGTTTACCTATGTTGCGGAAAAGCTCCACGCAGCTTTCGCAAAGGCTAAATTGAGCCGAGCAGAACCCACTGAAATCACAAAACTTCTCTGTTTGAAGAACACGCAGGCAGTGGGGAAGGAATGAGTTCACCGACCCCAGTGATGTCACTCCGGGTTTATTTTTGCTCTTTAGCTGAGCAAAGTCAATGCGACGACTGTAGATCTCACAGGTTTATTCATTCCGGGTCTGATTGCGAGTCTCTGTCATGCTTCAGCGTCAGTCCAAGATTTTCTGAATGGAAGCTTTTTCTCCTGTCCTTGGAACACACAGTCTATACTGATATAATTGGAGTCACAAGCACACAGATTCCCTAGCACAAGATTGGCAGGCGGTTTGGAGATTGAAAGTTAAAGACTTTTTTTCTTTGGGCTTTGGGAAGCTTTCCTTGCTCTCCTCCTTTGCATCTCACCATCTGAGGTGAGGTTTTCCTTTCCTTTCACAGGTGCCATCCGACTGATCTAGAAGTCTTCCTACATACTACACTCCTACAAGCAACTTGCATTCCCCCCACTGTCTGTCTGTCTGTCTGTCTATCATTTATCTACAGTATCCATTTGTCCGTCCATCTGTCTGTGTGTCTGTCTATAATCTCTCTCTCTCTCTCTCTCTCACACACACACACACACACACTATCTACAGTATATCTCTCTCTCTCTCTCTCTCTCTATCTATCTATCTATCTATCTATCTTCCTACCTACCTACCTACCTACCTACCTATCTATCTACCTATCTACCTATCTACCTACCTACCTACCTACCTATCTACCTATCTACCTATCTACCTATCTACCTATCTATCTATCTACCTATCTACCTACCTATCTACCTACACACCTACCTACCTACCTACATATCTATCTACCTACCTATCCACCTATCCACCTATCCACCTATCTATCTACCTATCTACCTATCTACCTATCACTATCTATCTATCATCTATCCATCCATCATGTATCTATCAAGTATCCATCCGTCCATCCACCTGTCTGTCTGTCCACAGTTTTCTATCTGTCTGTCTGTCTGTCTGTCTGTCTGTCTGTCTGTCTGTCTGTCTCTCTCTCTCTCATACACACACACACACTATCTATCTATCTATCTATCTATCTATCTATCTATCTATCTATCTATCTATCTATCTATCTATCTAAAGTATCCATCCGTCCATCCACCTGTCTGTCTGTCCACAGTTATCTTTCTGTCTGTCTATCATTTATCTCTCTCTCTCTCATATACACACACACTCTATCTATCTATCTATCTATCTATCTATCTATCTATCTATCTATCTATCTTCTTCAAAAACTCTGGTGACAAGAAACATTCTATATCTTCAGTAATCAATTGTGGTTGTAGCATTCATTCAGTGCTTCAGAATCAACCCATCCGCATCATTATTTAAGCTTGGCATGCTGTTCAAGGCAAGCCATTGTCGAGTGATAGATTATGTAGCAAAGAAGTCATAGAAAATCAATCTTGAATGAAACTGACACTGAGATTAGTCAAAAATTGAAGCAGAAGCTCCCATTTCCTTTCTGAAAAGAACATTAAATTCATCTTCTAAGAATTGAATAATGAGTCATATTAGAAGCTGGTGGACCCATCACTGCAAACTACCTACAATTTATGAATTCATCCTGGTAGTTCTGATGATTCATCTCCAACCTATAGAGGTGTCCGTTGCTAACCAAAATAATGCTATGAACATTTTCAACAAAGTCAGATCTACGTCAAGATGGCTGTGGACTTTTCTGCAATTTAGTCAGCTCTGCCACCAAAGTTGCAGTCAAATACTTGTTGCAGTCAGATTCTATCACTATTTTATTGTGATAAAAATCGTTTCTTCGAATGAGAACATTTCCTTGCATTTTGTGCAATCAGAAAGGAATCACCCATGCGGTTTTTATTTGTGTAATTTGCTTTTTTGCTGTGTAATCTCCCAGAATCTACACACTTTGTGGGCTTTACAAGCTGACATGAAATTTTAAAAGAACAGAGTGTGCAGAGAAGAGCAACAAAGAAGATTAGGGGGCTGGAGGCTAAAATATATGAAGAACGGTTGCAGGAATTGGGTATGCCTGGTTTAATGAAAGGAAGGACCAGGGGAGACATGAGAGCAGTGTTCCAGTATCTCAAGGGGTTGCCACAAAGAAAGAGGTGGGGAGAGGTCAACCTGTTTCCCAAAGCACCTAGAGGCAAGACAAGAAGCAATGGATGGAAACTAACCAAGGAGAGAAGCAACTTAGAATTAAGAAGAATCTTCCTGATAGAACAATCATTCAGTGAAAAAGTTTGCCTTCACACAGTTTAGTCCCATCGACTAAACTATGTCATCTGGCGGGACCCAGGGGAAGAGCCTTCTCTGTGGTGGCCCCGGCCCTCTGGAATCAACTCCCTCCAGAGATTCAAACTGCCACCACCCTCCTCGCCTTCCGCAAGACTCTGAAGACCTATTTATGTCTCGAGGCATGGGGTAATTGATGTATTCCCTTGTTGACTAGTAAGATTTATGTCTGGTATGATTGGTTAGTATTGACTGTTTTTAAATGATAGTGGGTTTTTAGCAATAGTTTTTAATTATTGGATTTGTACTACATTGCTCATTGTTGTTCTGAGCCGCCCCGAGTCTTCGGAGAGGGGCGGCATACAAATCTAATATATTATTATTATTATTATTATTATTATTATTATTATTATTATTATTATTATTATTATTATGTCAATACAACACAGCAAACGAGATCACTATGCTGGATTTCGTATTTCATCACCAGTCGGGTGCTTCCCAAGCACCTAGGACTGTGTGATGTAGCGGCAAATTATGTTTGCCGATCCCAGTGAAGAAGCATTTTGCAATTGACAGATGGAAATTTTGTCAATTCCGATGGTTTTCAAATGTCCGCTGAGATCCTTTGGCACTGCGCCCAGCGTTCCAAGTACCACTGGGACCACTTTCACTGGCTTATGTCAGAGACATTGCAGCTCAATTTTTAGATCTTCATATTTCACTAATTTCTCTAGCTGCTTCTCCTCAATTCTGCTGTCCCCTGGGATTGCGATGTCGATGATCCATACTTTGTGTTATGCTTCAGAATTCGGTCAGTCTGAAGTCCCACAGTAGTTTTGCTTGCTCATTTTCGACCACTTTTTCGGGCTTATGATCCCACCAGTTCTTTGCCACTGGTAAATGGTAGATCCGGCACAAGTTCCAGTGGATCATCTGTGCCACAGCATCATGTCTATGCTTGTAGTCAGTCTGTGAGATCTTTTTGCAGCAGCTGAGTATTTCATCTGTTTCTTTGCAGAGTCTGCACTTTGGATCGTCTGTTGATTTTTCAATTCTGGCTTTGACAGCATTTGTTCTAATGGCCTGTTCTTGTGCCGCCAGTATTAGTCCTTCTGTCTCCTTTTTGAGTGTTCCACTTGTAAGCCATGACCAGGTCTTTTCTTTATCCATTACTATTACTATTACTATTACTATTCTTATTAATTATGGCTCCATGTGCCACCTGTGGCACCCATGCCATAGGTTCGCCATCCCTGACTTAAGTGATTTGCTTAACCACTGTGGCAAAAAAAAAAAAGTGAGGGTCATAAAATAGGGCACATCTACCTTAACAACTGTCTTGCTTATCAACAGGAAAGTTGGGCTGAACTGAACTGCATTTGTAAGTTGAGGACTACCTGCAATGGGCATTTTCTAGTCTTGGATGGGTGGGCATTGGATTTGGTATTGTGTACTGTACTGTTTTTTATTATTGTTGTGAGCCGCCCCGAGTTTGCGGAGAGGGGCGGCATATAAATCCAATAAACCTAAACCTAAACCTAAACCTTCCCCAGTGCAGAATTCTTACATTATATTCGGCCTTCCTTAACGTGCAAGAGAGGATGTGTTGCTATGCCCATAAATTTGATGCAGAGGGAATATCTTAAACAATCTGGTGGAAATGTAAAGCATGTGACATTCTTCCAACAACCCCCTTTTCACTCAACTAATGTTTGCTTTTCACAGCTGCCTCCAGCATCTGTTTTTCATCCCCCTCTCTTTACTATATCCACCCAGAGGTATCACAAATATTACTCGCTCCATGGTTCAGTTTCCTCCTCTCTTCTTTTTTCTAAGGGGGCTTTCAAGTTTTGTCCAGCTGATTTTCAAATAATCGCCTCGGTTGAAAAGTGTTCGGAAACTTCAGATCGTGCAGAATGCAGCTGTGAGAGCAATCGTGGGCTTCCCCAAATATGCCCATGTTTCTCCAACACTCCGCAGTCTGCATTGGTTGCCGATCAGTTTCCGGTCACAATTCAAAGTGTTGGTTATGACCTATAAAGCCCTTCATGGCACTGAGCCAGAATATCTCAGGGACCGCCTTCTGCCGCACGAATCCCAGCGACCAGTTAGGTCCCACAGAGTGGGTCTTCTCCGGGTCCCGTCAACCAAACAATGTCGCTTGGCGGGACCCAGAGGAAGAGCCTTCTCTGTGGCGGCCCCGACCCTCTGGAACCAACTCCCCCCAGAGATTAGAATTGCCCCCACCCTCCTTGCCTTTTGTAAGCTGCTTAAAACCCACCTCTGCCGCCAGGCATGGGGGAACTGAGATACACTTTCCCCCTAGGCCTTTACAATTTTATGTATGGTATGTTTGTATGTATGATTGGTCTTTATATAATGGGTTTTAACTGCTTTTTTAGTATTGGATTTTGTTGTACTGTTTTACTGCTGTTGTAAGCCGCCCCGAGTCTGCGGAGAGGGGCGGCATACAAATCCAATAAATAATAATAATAATAATAATAATAATAATAATAATAATAATAATAATAATCAAACGATGCCTTAATTGTGTGTGAGAGAGCATATTTTGCTGATAATGAAAATGAAGGGAGACTACTAGTATAGATTTATTTCAAGCTATTTAGCTCTCCTCTGCTAGCCATGCCCTTACCGGGATTGGATTTGAACTCGGGCAGTTTGCCTGTAAGGCAGCAGCTTTAACCTCTAGGCCAGTGATTTTCAACCTTTTTTGAGCTGCGGCACATTTTTTACATATACAAAATCATGGGGCACATTGAGCGGGAGGGAGTGGGGGGGCTAAAAAGTTTGGACAAAAAAATTCTCTCTCTCTCTCTCTCTCTTCCTCCCTTTCCCTCTATTTCTCTTCCTTCCTTCCTCTCTCTCTCCATCCCTCTTTCTTTCTCCCTTCCTTCCTCTCTTTTTTGCTCTTTCTATCTCTACCTCTCTTTCTCTCTCTCTCTTGCTTTCTTTCTCTCTCTTTCTCTTTCTCTCTTGCTTTCTTTCTCTCTCTTTCTCTTTCTCTCTTGCTTTCTTTCTCTCTCTCTTGCTTTCTTTCTCTCTCTCTCTTGCTTTTTCTCTCTCTCTTTCTCTCTCTTCCTGAGCTTCGCGGCACACCTGACCATGTCTCGCGGCACACTGTGCCGTGGCACACTGGTTGAAAAACACTGCTCTAGGCCATAGGTTCTCCTTCTGTCTCAGCTTGTACCACGGTGAAGGATATACAGTGAAGTGTATACAGTGCAAAAAAAATTACTACCACATTGTGGCTTATTTTATAAGTGTGGCTTGCTAGCTATGTGACCAGGTGGGAGTGATTTGATGAGCATGTGACCAGGGGGGGTGGCTTAAAGGTCATGTGACTGGCTTAAAGGTGGCCAACTTGACGTCACTCACATTGTATCCTAAGATTTTTATTAATATTGATTGTTTCTTCATTGCTTATTTGACCCCTATGACAATCATTAAGTGTTGTACCACATGATTCTTGGCAAATGTATATTATTCTTTTATGTACGTTGAGAGCATATGCACCAAGACAAATTCCTTGTGTGTCCAATCACACTTGGCCCATAAAATTCTATTCTATTCTATTCTATTCTATCAAGGGTTAGGGTTAGGGTGCTTGGCCTCTCCTCGCCTCAAAGAGACACAATTTCCCTATCTATTTACAATTATTATTATTATTTATTTATTTATTGGATTTGTATGCCACCCCTCTTCGTGGACTCGGGGCAGCTAACAACAGTGATAAAAACAGCATGTAAAAATCCAATATCCAATACTAAAACAGCTAAAAACCTTTGTTATAAAAGCAATCATACATACAAACATACCATGCATAAATTGTAGAAGCCTAGGGGGAAAGAATATCTGAACATTCAAAATATATTCTTTAATTCTATGTATATATTCCATATTACACACAGGCACACAAAAATATACATTATCTACACTATATGTACACACACACACACACATAGCTCTTCTAATACACATTCAACCTCATTTACTGCAATAGGAAAAACGTACCCAGAGGGGTACGGGGAAGGGGGAAAAAATTAAAAAATTCCAATTTTTTCTACCAGTTCTGCATACCTGGCCATACCCATAAAAGCCCATCACTGGTTTCATGTCTTCTGTCCACACATTCCTTGCAGCCGGATGTTGGAATAGGCAACAGTTATAGTGAAATGCCTCACAACCCAATAGGGCCACTAGATGGCGGACTTAACCCAGAAAGAAACCCCTTTTATGCTTGCAGAAATCTCTATTTTTCTTGAACCCTTTTCACAAAGCTTATTGTACATTAAGTTTCCTTTTACTAAGGAAAAAGCCATTTCGAGGCTACAGGCTGGATCCTTTGAGCTGCTGCTGTACCATAGCACCCATATGTATCACAACCTGGATGTAAGATTGCAGCATCTGAGCATAAACAAGGGAGAAACTGGGTTGGTGGGATTTTTCCCCATCCGTTTTCTCAGGCAAAGTGACACATCTGTGTGTACCACTCACGCATCCTTCTCCCCAGCCTTTGAGGGAAAACAGTATACTGGGTTATGAGTCCTCCATGGCTTAAGAAGTTATAGAAGTTTCTTCATGGATGATAAATAAACAATTTACTTAGCAGATCGCCAAAATGTTAGATTATTTCTTGTTATTTTAGCCATTAAGTTGTGTTGGACTATAGCTCCTCAATTATTTTCTATTATGTCCCCCTAAGGAAGAAGTAAATATTTTGTGACACCCCCCCAACTCTCAGATCTAGGCCCCTGGATCTTGTTATAATTGTTTAATTTGTGTGTTATGACTGAGCAATTGTATATAGTATTGTCTGTCTTTTGTAACATGGGGGGATTGAGATACCCTTTCCCCCTAGGCCTTTACAATTTTATGCATGGTATGTCTGTATGTCTGTATGTCTGTTTGGTTTTTATTATAATTTAATTGTTTTTAGTATTGGATTATTATTATATGCTGTCTTATTATTGCTGTTAGCCGCCCCAAGTCTCCGGAGAGGGGCGGCATACAAATCCAATAGATATTTATTTATTTATTTATTTATTTATTCATTCATTCATTCATTCATTCATTCATTCATTCATTCATTCATTCATTCATTTATTATTTGGACTTGTATGCCGCCCCTCTCCGAAGACTCGGGGCGGCTCACAACAAGTGAAACAGTCACAAAATCCAATTAATTAAAATATTTAAATATTTAAGAAAAACCCCATGTAATAACAGACACACACACACAAGCATACCATGTATAAATTAAACGTGCCCAGGGGAGATGTTTAATTTCCCCATGCCTGACGGCAAAGGTGGGTCTTAAGGAGTTTACGGAAGGCAGGAAGAGTAGGGGCAGTTCTAATCTCCGGAGGGAGTTGGTTCCAGAGAGCCGGTGCCGCCACAGAGAAGGCTCTTCCCCTGGGGCCCGCCAACCGACATTGTTTAGTTGACGGGACCCGGAGAAGGCCCACTCTGTGGGATCTAATCGGTCGCTGGGATTCGTGCGGCAGGAGGCGGTCTCGGAGATATTCTGGTCCGATGCCATGAAGGGCTTTAAAGGTCATAACCAACACTTTGAATTGTGACCGGAAATTGATCGGCAGCCAATGCAGACTGCGGAGTGATGGTGAAACATGGGCATACCTAGGTAAGCCCATGACTGCTCTCGCAGCTGCATTCTGCACGATCTGGAGTTTCCTAACACTTTTCAAGGGTAGCCCCATGTAGAGAGCATTACAGTAGTCGAACCTCGATAGATAGATAGATAGATAGATAGATAGATAGATAGATAGATGATAGATAGATAGATAGATAAACTTCAATAAAATTAATTTTAATTAATAATAATAAAAAAGGAAATTAAATATATATATATATATAAGACAGGGTCTTTTTTTCAGGGAAACAAGGAAGTCTGGTTTTTCATACCTGTGCGCCTGGTTTATCTCAACTTCCTGGTCCTGGTTGATGACAAACAGTAAGCAGAACATCTTTTCCCAAATCACATTCCTTCTTCCTCTAACTATCCTCCAAGGTTGACTCAGCCTTCCATCCTTCTGAGGTCAGTAAAATGAGGACCTAGATAGTTGGGGGTCATATGCTGACTCTGTAAGCCACTTTGAGAAGGCTGGAAAGCATTGGAAAACGGTATATAAGTCTTATGTGCTAGTGGTTGCTTTTAGAAGCAGAATATAATCTACAAAATAGAAACATAGAAACATAGAAGATTGAGGGCAGAAAAAGACCTCATGGTCCCTTATACTATTTACTGTATTTTATCTTAGGATGGATATACTGTACAGTGGTACCTCTACTTAAGAGCGCCACTACTTAAGAACTTTTCTAGATAAGAACCGGGTGTTCAAGATTTTTTTTGCCTCTTCTTAAGAACCATTTTCTACTTAAGAATCTGAGCCCAGAAAAATTTCCCAGGAAATTTGAGAGCGGCATGAAGGCCCGGCCAGTTTCCAGCCATTCCCCCGGGGTTTCTCTCTCTGGCACTGTGTATGGGAGGCACATACTCTTCCTCAGAGTCCCTCTTTTTTTTTTTAAGCCTTAAAGTTTTGGATTTTTTGGATTCCCTTCCCCTCACCTTCTTCCTTCGGCAGCGACTGTCCTCCTCCTCTTCTTCCTCCTCCTCTTCCTCCCAGCCAAATTCCGAGCTTTTATTTCTTTCCTAATGGGTTTGCATGCATTACATTGCTTTTACATTGATTCCTATGGGAAAAATTGCTTCTACTTACAAACATTTCTACTTAAGAACCTGGTCACGGAACGAATTAAGTTCTTAAGAAGAGGTGCCACTGTACGTTTGTCCCAGGCATGTTTATAGAATAGAAATACAATTTATGTCTGTTTGCAAAAAATTGCTGAGCCACCAGATTTTGGCACAGTTGGTGGATTATTTCCACAACTATGAGTGCTTGGGCATGTCTGTGCAAGCACAGAGCTACTTGTTTCCAGGTAAGGAAGTGGGATGGTATAACAGTAATATTTTGCATCATCACTTAGTTCCCTCCCCCTTACCTTTGTTTGAAAGATAGTGTTGGGAAATCTTTTCTGATTGATTTAAAATGAGTGCTGAATTATTATTGTGGTTGTTGTTGTTATCATCGTCATCGTCATAATCTCTTCTATTCATTAAACATGAAACTCAGTCAACTAAAACATTTAGAAGTGTCACAAATACCCCTGACTATCATTTGGTTTATTTATTTTCATAGAAACATAGAAGATTGACAGCAGAAAAAGACCTCCTGGTCCATCTAGTCTGCCCTTATACTATTTTCTGTATTTTATCTTAGGATGGATCCCAGGCATGTTTAAATTCAGTTCCTGTGGATTTACCAACCACTTCTGCTGGAAGTTTGTTCCAAGCATCTACTCCTCTTTCAGTAAAATAATATTTTCTCACATTGCTTCTGATCTTTCCCCCAACTAACCTCAGATTGTGCCCACTTGTTCTTGGGTTCGCTTTCCTATTAAAAACACTTCCCTCCTGAACCTTATTTAACCCTTTAACATATTTAAGTGTTTCAGTCATGTCCCCCCCTTTCCCTTCAGTCCTCCAGACTATACAGATTGAGTTCATTAAGTCTTTCCTGATACGTTTTATGCTTAAGACACTTCAGATACTTCAACAGAAGAGCCCTTCACTCCTCTACCCGAAACAGAATTCCCTATGAAACTAGACTTACAATCCTGGGTCTTGAAAGCTTAGAACTATGATGCCTTAAACATGATCTAAGTATTGCCCACAAGATCATATGCTGCAATGTCCTGCCTATCAAAGACTACTTCAGCTTCAACCGCAACAACACAAGAGCACACAACAGATTCAAGCTTAATATTAACCGCTCCAAACTTGATTATAAAAAATATGACTTTAGTAATCGAGTTGTTGAAGCATGGAACTCATTACCAGACTCCGTAGTATCATCCCCTAACCCCCAACATTTTTCCCTTAGACTATCCACAGTTGACCTCTCCAGATTCCTAAGAGGTCAGTAAGGGGTGTACATAAGCGCACTAGAGTGCCTTCCGTCCCCTGTCTTATAGTCTCTCCTATATCTCGTATTTCTTCTCTACTGTATCCTCTATAACAGTGTTTCCCAACCTTGGCAACTTGAAGATATCTGGACTTCAACTCCCAGAATTCCCCAGTCAGCATTTGCTGGCTGAGGAATTCTGGGAGTTGAAGTCCAAATATCTTCAAGTTGCCAAGGTTGGGAAACACTGCTCTATAACATTCATTGTGTATTATTGTGTATTGGACAAAATAAATAGAAAGAAAGAAAGAAAGAAAGAAAGAAAGAAAGAAAGAAAGAAAGAAAGAAAGAAAGAAAGAAAGAAAGAAAGACCTTCCATCATTTTTGTAGCCTGTCTGTGGACCCGTTTTTTTTTAAATTCCACCATTATTATTTTTAGGAACAACTCAAGGCAGCAAACATACCTGACTTCCCTCTCCTATTTCCCCACAGTAATAACCTGTCAGTTGTGTCAGGCTGAGAGGAAATAACTGGTTCAGTCACCCAACTGACTTTCATACCTAAGGTAGGACTAGAACTCCCAGTTTCATGGTGGATTGGCCCAAATTGACCCGGATTGTGGGGGCAATAGGCTGGCTCTGTTAAAAAAGTGCTATTGCTAACATGTTGTAAGCCGCCCTGAGTCTAAGGAGAAGGGCGGCATAAAAATTGAATGAATGATTGAATGAATGAATGAATAAATGAATAAATAAATACATACATACATACATACATACATACATACATACATACATACATACATACATAAAAAAATAAAATAAAATAAAATAAAATAAAATAAAATAAAATAAAATAAAATAAAATAAAATAAAATAAAATAAAATAAAATAAAATAAAATAAAATAAAATAAAATAATAAAATAAATAAAATAAAATAAAATAAAATAAAATAAAATAAAATAAAATAAAATAAAATAAAATAAAATAAAATAAAATAATAAAATAAATAAAATAAAATAAAATAAAATAAAATAAAAAAATAAAATAATAAAATAATAATAAAATAAAATAAAATAATAAATAAAATAAAATAAAATAAAATAAAATAAAATAAAATAAAATAAAATAAAATAAAATAAAATAAAATAAAATAAAATAAAAAAACCTCCTTCCATCTTTCATCCCAAAGATGAGATTAGAACCCAATGCTTCCCAATGCTTCTAGCCTGATGTCTTAACCACTAGACCAAACTATCTCCCTTACTTTACATTTTAACGCTTATCTAGGTGCCACCAACGGAAATTCCGTTGTGTGCAAATTTGCATTTCAGGTTTTTAGATTCAGGGGAAAACCCACATGAAAATTATAGCATGGTAGAATTGCAGGTCTATGCAGAACATGCTCAGAGGCATGGCCCCACAGAAAGCAATCATGAAATCTACAAAATACTGTTTTTGTAATTGTTTTAGATGTCGGTTGGCCTCATTTAAATTTTATTCATTTATTTTTAAGAAATTTTGATGAAAAAAAAGTAACCCTTTGTTTCTCTCACGGATTGGAAGTTCCACGTGGTTACCTGATCTTACCTTGTTCAGCTTCTCTGGTTCTGCATTCCAACCCAATGTCAGTATTCCAAGGGATGAAACCCAGTGATGGGCTGCCATAATTTTTACTGCCACACTGGGTGTGGCTTATTTTGTGGGTGTGGCTTGCTGGTCATGTGACTGGCAGGAGTGGCTTGCTGGTCATGTGACCAGGTGGGAGTGGCTTGACAATCATGTGACCAGAGGTTATGTGACTGCTTTGGAGTGGCTTACTGACCAAGATAAGTTTTCAGATAGGTGCTTGGACTCTTTTTCAGTTGATTAAGTCACATTATTTGAATAGCCACAAAAAGGACGAATGATATTAGATAGTATTGTTTGTTGAGGAGCACAGTAACATTTTAAGGTTTTTGTACTGAACTCACAAAGTTCAGTATGATAACAGATTAGGCAAGTAGCTCTATTTTCATGAATTGCTATAAAAGTTCAGTTCTAGACAATGACTAAAATGATTAAAGCATTTATGGGTAAAAACATACTATTTAATTATTTCCTATTTTAAAAGGAATTAAGGATCCTACTAAGGTACTAGAGAAGGAAGGACAATAAAAAAAAGTATTAAGTATTCAATAAACAGTGCATAAACTTACTTCCCTCACTGTGTCCCCTCCCCCCATGGAGGCAGCAGGCCATTACTGGATTGCACCCATAGAAAGCAGGCAGGTAGATTCCTCAAATTTATTGGATACATCATATTGGCACAACTGGTGAAAACTAACTCTAAAAATTCCTACAGTTAAAGGTTTCCCCCCTCTCCCACAAGTTATCCAACACATTGTTCAATAGAATGCTGGCTGGCTGCTAGGTTATGTTACTCCTCCTCCTCCTTCCAGTCACCTGCTGAAAAGTCCTTGGTTCCCACAGGAAAAACTTTCAATTTTGTTCTGCAAGCCCCCGACTATTATTATTATTATTTATTAGATTTGTATGCCACCCCTCTCGGAAGACTATTGGGTCTATGAAGAACGACTGAAGGAACTAGGTATGTCTAGTCTAATGGAAGATAGGACTAGGGATGATATGATGGCAGTTCTCAGGTACTTGATGGGCTGTCACAGAGAAAAAGGAGTCAACCTATTGTGCAAAGCACCTGAAGGCAGAACGGGAAACAATAGTTGGAAACTGATCAGAGAGAAAAGCAACTGTTGTGGTTCAGCCTGAGGCTGCTCAGGGACCAGCTGTGTCTCTGCTGACTCCATGCCCGGAGGAGGAGGACAGCGAAGAGGAGGGGGCTGACCAGTCGGACGGGGGAGGGGACAGTCAGGAATGGGACGAGGAAGAACAGCATGAGAGCCCCGGGGGGGGGGGGCTCTCCCCAGCCAGTAGCTTGGAATCATTAGGTGATTATGCACAAGTTGTCATTGACATGCGACAGAGACGGTCAGAGCAAAGAAACAGCAGTTAAAGAAATATTACCAACATTGAATGAGAAACAGCTGGGCTGGGGTGTGGTCCTCATCAGCAGGGTTTAAAAGGCAGGCAAGGCCTTGAAGCCATGTGGAGTGTTATCAATTGGAGTTGCGGTGACCTGTTTTGATTCTCAGCATCTCTGATCTTGGCTTGTGGCCTAGCAGTCTGGAAGATTCGTGGGAGGCGTATGTTTGCTATCTACAGCTTCGTCTTGGCAGCAAGACTCTGGTATTGCTTCATGGACTTTTGCCTTCGTGGATATATTTGAAGATACAGCGTTTTCCTGTTTGTAAGGACATTTTCTGTTACCTGTGTTTTTCTTGAATTTTATAAACTGCCTTTGCCTTTTACCGGTGTGTCTGGCTTCTCTTTTTGGGTTGGTATTGGCTTCCGGAGTGACCCAGACAGAACAGAAACTGGGAATTAAGGAGAAACCCACTCAGTTTTGGGGGGATGGCTCCCAAGGTGACTAGAAATGCATCAAAATAAGATGATGATGATGATGATGATGATGATTATTATTATTATTATTATTATTTATTAGATAATTTGTTTATTTATTAGATTTGTATGCCACATTTATTAGATTGACATTGCAACATTAAGGAGAAAAGTGATAACCGACAGACAGACCGACAGACAGAGAGACAGACAGACAGAGGTCCCCTTTGCAGCATGGTGATCTCAATGCTGAATAGCATAGGCCTACCCTGGCCTATGAATGAAGAATAGTGGAATGAATGTGGATGTTTGTTTGTTTTTAAATGTAGGGGTTTTTTAGAATATTATTTAAACTAGACTCCTGTATGTTTTAGTAGTATTTTTAGTATATTTTAATATTAGATTTCTTCAAATTAGCAAGTAAGTAAATAAATAAGCCTAGTTTTACAAACACTTCTCAGCCGTGAATCATCAAATATGAAGCTCTTGAAAAGACCAGGACCTTGTTCCATGGCCCCATTTTTAAATCTGACATTGTAACTGATGGTATGTATGAGGTATGACAAATCAGGTCCACATTGGGAAGCTATAGTTAAACTGAAGGTCGGTTGGATTTAGTTGGCTTGTGGCTATGTAGGGATTCTAGGCTAATGCCTTTTTTAATGCCACCCCCAGATTCTGACACTCCTTCCCCTGCAGTAAGGTTACTATCCATCGCTAAGGAAGTGGCCACAGCCGTTCTAATTTTCCCTGGTTTTCCCAACAGCCCAAAGGAATGATCCCTACAAAAGTACTTTTGCTGTGGTGAATACAGTTCCGGCCCTCCCAAAGATATATGTGCTGATATACTCCAACTGTCAGCGTTCCAAATAGCATCTGAGAAATGCTTTGAGGTTTTGGCCTGACACCAGCCTGTCCGAAAGTTGGTGGATTGACAATTCCTGCCCAGAATAAATCTAGAAAGTTGTCTATACTGGCTGGATTTATCCAAAACTATGTCGGTGATTTATATTTTGTTTTGATTTTCAAATCTCTCCAAAAATATATCTAGAACAACAAGAAAAAAAATTCTTCGGTTCATGTTGTGGTTAGCTCTGGCCCAGCTCTTGCCCCAAGGATTGTGGATGTGGGGGAGACATCCACATGCTGCAGGCCTGTTTTGCCCCCGGTGGAATCTGCTGATGAAGGCTCCTCTGACCAAGAAGACATGAGTGACAGGGAGGAGGAGAGTGTGGCAGACAGCTCAGAAGGAGATCAATTATCTAGCTCCTCCTTGGATTCAGAACAAGAGTTAATGATACAGCCACGCATGCGGAGAGCGATGCATAGGCAACAACAACTGAGAGATTATTAGCAATGAGGCCACCTGTGGTTGGGTGGGGCTGTGGTAATTAGTGAGGCTGCTATAAATAGCAGCCTGTGGGTTTGGCCATTGTGGAGGATTATCTGATCGTTGTGTTTCGTGACTGCTTTACTGACTTTGACTTTTTGTGTGCTGATTTTTCCCTGCTTTGAAACTAAACCAAAGCAAAGTGTGTTTCACTTTGTGAAAGAAGAAGGACTGTGAATTGCCTCACAGCTGCAAGCCAAGTATCACAGGACTGATAAGAGACTTGTATAAATTACCAGTTTGTTTGGAGACGAGTGCTCTTTGCTATACCAAAAGAGGGCTTAGTTTAAGTGAATTTTCATTATAAAGAACATTGTTTTGAATTTTCAAACGTGTGTGTATCTGAAATTTGTACCTGTGAATTTTTGGGAGGATTCTACCAGAGAGCCCGACAGAACAGTTCATAATGATCAAGTATCTCTAATTAAGATCAAGGAGAGTGATGCGAAGTTTAGAGGTGGGTACCTGCCGATTCAAACCGATTCTCTAGAACTGGTAGTGGGAATTTTCCCCTGCTAGACCTCCGGCTTGAAATCCACCCAGTGGAGCCAAATTTAACCCTGCTGTTTTGTTCGATAAAATTCATACTTGTACTGTTCCCGGGTCTATTTGACCCGGACCGCAAATTGTTCATTTTAGGTACAGTGGTACCTCGAGATACGAGTTTAATTCGTTCCGGACCTGGGCTCTTAAGTCGAGCAGCTCTTATCTTGAACGACTTTTCCCCATAGGAATTAATGTAAATAATTTTAATTGGTTCCAGCCCTCAAAAAACTCACAAAGTTAGTCTAAATTATGCAGATAGACATGTTTTTAATGAAGAAATGTACATGTACATATAAATGAATAATGAAGTTTCTTTCACTTAACTTGTAAACTTTCTTAAACTTTTAAATTTACATATGTTCAACTTCTCTGCCACCCAATCCTGTAGGACAGAGGTCCCCAACCCTTTTTGCACCAGGGACCGGCTTTAAGCGATCAAGAGAGGAATGGGTGAATGAATGGACGGAGGGTGGGAAGGAAGGAAGGAAAGAGGGAAGGGACAGGAACAGAGGAAGGAAGCAAGGAAACTTATGAAAGGGGAGAGTAAGAGAGGAATGAGTGAAGGGAGGGAGGGAAGAAGGTGGGAAGGAGAAAGAAAAGAAGAAATAGAGGAAGGGAAGGTAAAAGAGAGAAAGAAAAACAGCAAGAAAGAAAGAAAGAAAGAAAGAAAGGGGGAAGGGACAGGAACAGAGGAAGGAAGCAAGGAAACTTATGAAAGGGGAGAGTAAGAGAGGAATGGGTGAAGGGAGGGAGGGAGGGAAGAAGGTGGGAAGGAGAAAGAAAAGAAGAAATAGAGGAAGGGAAGGTAAAAGAGAGAAAGAAAAACAGCAAGAAAGAAAGAAAGAAAGAAAGAAAGAAAGAAAGGGGGAAGGGACAGGAACAGAGGAAGGAAGCAAGGAAACTTATGAAAGGGGAGAGTAAGAGAGGAATGAGTGAAGGGAGGGAGGGAGGGAAGAAGGTGGGAAGGAGAAAGAAAAGAAGAAATAGAGGAAGGGAAGGTAAAAGAGAGAAAGAAAAAGAGCAAGAAAGAAAGCTGCAAGCACCCCCTGAGCCCCCCAGGCCGGCTGCAACCTTTTAAAACACGCGCGCCGCTTCGCAGCTGTCTCCTGAAGCCGAACGCGGAAGTTAGCGTTTGGCTTCAGGAGACAGCTCCTTGGCGCTTGTATCTCGAATTTGGGCTTGTAAGTAGAACAAAAATATCTCTCCCCTCCCAGCTCTTATCTCGAGTTGCTCTTAAGTAGAGCAGCTCTTATGTCGGGGTTCCACTGTACTTATATTTGGTCTTTTTGAAAACCTTTTTCACTTGGAAACTAGCTTGAACATTTCTGCACACAATGAAATGAAAATTGAAATGAAAAAAATTAATGCTTATATTTTTATTTTGCTCATAAAAGCCCCCCCCCCAAACTTTAGCAAAATTGAACGCATTTTGCAGGCTAAACTATCTATAAATTGAAAAAAAATTCACAAAAAAGGGGGGCAGGTTTTTATGAGCAAAATAAACCGATAAGCATAATTTTTTTCAGTTCAATTTTCATATCATTGTGTGCAGAAATGTTCAGACTAGTTTCCAAGTGAAAGAAGTTTTCAAATTGACCAAATATAAGCACCTAAAATAAAGAATAAAGAGACCTGGGAACAGATTAGATTAGATTTATTGGATTTATATGCCGCCCCTCTCCGCAGACTTTTTTGGTGACTTTTTTTTCCCAGCAAAAAAAAGCCCCCCCCCCCCCCAAAAAAAAAAAAAGTTCTCATAGAGAGAACCCCTGACATGATGCAAAGCCATGAAATTTCAAGTTTCAATATGCAGGGAAATTTTTTTACAAGGTCTCAAAGTTCGAATCCGGGCTTCACAGACCCGAACAGAACAGCATTAAGCAAAAATAATCCTCTGCACATGCAGAGTTTAATCCAGGAGTGACAGGCGCTTCTGCAAAATGTGCACTTTTAGCATGACCGCGAACTGATAACAAAGGAAAATAGAAACAACCCCTAAAATAGTTGGTAATGGCGATGCCAAGTAGAAATAGTTGGTAATCATGTAAATAGGCATATTGACTTTATTTGAGTTCTTCAGAAATTACAGAAATATCCTAAAAGGCAGACGAGATTTTAACTTTGGTTTCTACAGAAGTTAAAAATACAGTTGATGAGAAATAAGCATAGTTCAGAAATTACTGTTGTATGATAAGAAGGCAGAGGGGACTTGGGTTTCAGAATTATTATTCCCCTAGGGCTTATAAAAGTATGGGTCAACTTCAAAAGGGACAGACTGTAGCTTCAAGCCTTTGCCATGACTGAAGTCTAAAGCATTTGAAGGATTTCAATATACAAGAAAGGATCGGCGTTGGAGTTCATTGAAAAACTGATTAAGAAAGTATATAACACTTTCTTAATCAGCACTGTCAGACTTTCTACTAAATCTGCACTTCTATTCTACTAGTTTTTCTCATCATTCCTATCACCCATTCCCTCCCATGTTGACTGTATGACTGTAACTTGTTGCTTATATCCTAAGATTTTTATTCATATTGCTTCTTCATTGCTTATTTGACCCCTATGACAATCATTAAGTGTCGTACCACATGATTCTTGACAAATGTATATTTTATTTTATGTACGCTGAGAGCATATGCACCAAGACAAATTCCTTGTGTGTCCAATCACACTTGGCCAATAAAAATTCTATTCTATTCTATTCTATTCTATTCTATTCTATTCTATTCATTCTATTCTTAAAGTTGAAAATGGAAGATGAGCAAGTAAAGAAACGAAGATACAGATATTTGGATATAATATAGAATTAGATAAATGCAGTGAAGGGATACAATTTTTTTTACTACCACACTGTGGGTGTGGCTTATTTTGTGGGCGTGGCTTGCTGGCCATGTAACCAGGTGGGAGTGGCTTGATGATCATGTGACCGGGGTGGCTTAAAGTTCATGTGACTGGCTTAAAGGTGGCCAACTTGACGTCACTCATGTCAAGTGTTTGGGTTATGGTGCCTGGCCTCTCCTCGCCTCAAAAATATATAAGATATTTATTATTACAGTAAGACCTCACCTATCGCTGGTGTTACGTTCCAGACCCGGCTGCGATAGGTGAAATCCGCGATGGGGAATTTATTGACTGATAGTACTTATTTAAGTATTTATATTGTAATTGGTAAGTTTTCATTGTTTTAAGTGTTTATAAACCCTTCCCACACAGTATTTATTTTAGATACAGTATTTAAATACAGTATTTACAATTTTAGATATATTTTTTTGAAAAACCTGCCGATCGAGTTCCGCGGGCTGTTTAAATCTGCCGATACTTCCTGCATAAACCACGCCCACAGTGTGGTAGCTAAAATTTTGGTAGGCCTTCACTGCTTGAAAGGGTCTTGTTATACTTCCTAACAACAGGAAAACCTGCCTTATGCCAAGCTTGCACCAGTGAGTCACACATGTGTTTAACTTGGGTAGCACTCAAAAATATACATTGTCTACTACATGTATATACACACACATACTGTATATAAGCACAGCTTTTCTAAAATTATACACATTCAACTTCATTTACTGCGATAGGAAAATCATACCCAGAGTCCACTTTTTGCCACACGTTTAACCATAACTTCTGTACATTAGAACATTACACATGCCTTCAGATGTACTTCCCTAGCTTGCACATCACTGTTAGAGCTAGGAATGTCATGGATTGAGTAAAATGTGGTGAATCTCACTGTTGATTTTGGGCTCAATTGTAGTTATAAGTTCTTTCTTCCTTTCTTTCTTTCTTTCTTTCCTTCCTTCCTTCCTTCTTTCTTTCTTTCTCTCTCTCTCTCTCTCTCTCTCTCTCTCTCTCTCTCTTTCTTCCTTTCTTCCCCTTTCCTTTCCTCTTTTCCTCCTCTTTCCTCCTTTCCTTTCCCCTGTTTGATTCCTTTCCTCCATTTTTGCTATCCCCCCCGGGCACCCCCCTCCCCCATCTCCCAGGAGCCCAGCCCTGGATAAATGGCAAACTATATATGGGAAAGAAATTATAAATCAACAATGGCAACGTCTTATAAAGAAAACTTTATAAAAATATTTCATAGATGGCATTTACTACCTGCTAGGTTAGCAAAATGTTCAAAAATATGTCTAGTAAAAGTTGGAAACGTAACAGAAAACCTGGTGTCGGCTTTGATGGTATATTCTTGAAAATCAAAATGTCTTTTTTGTAGCTGATCTCTTGCCAGTAAGCTGGAGACCAACAAGCTTGTTCAGAGTAGATATTTCACGACTGGCCTGAATAGATTATTAAAAGGACCGATTATAGGTAGTTTTCAACTAATGGCTACAATTGAGATCAACATTGCTAAGGGGAACAAGTTTCTTACTGGCAAACACCCCTCTCAAATGCCTCTCCTTTAAACTCCATCCCCAGGTGTGCCTTGTGGACGGAATCAGGGGCCCTTTCCTTCCTCGTAAGCCACACAATCCACATTGCTCTCTTCTGCATACTTCCCTGTGTGGCCTAGGATGAGGAGGGGGTGGGCCTCGGTTTTCATCTGAAACCTCTCTCCCTTCTTCTACTTCTCCCCTTCTCTGCCCAGCCTGACTTTGCACTTTCCCAGTTTCCTCCACAGCCAATGGAGCCACTCTCCTGCTCTCTGTCAGCTGTTCATCTTCCGTCTCAGATTCAGATTTTGATGTGAGCATGACAGGAAAGTTGAAGCAACATGGGGGAGTTAAGCCTTCCTTCCGGCTGTGTTGCTTCCAAACTCGGCCCCTGGGTCTGTCAGAAATAGGTTTATTTCTGGAGGTAATATTACAATGCAAGTAAATGGTTTGTAACCATGGGAAAGGCTGACGTAATCCATAATCAGCACATAATCATGAGTTTGCTAAATGTGCTGCAATCTGATTGGCTGTAAGCTGTATATAAGGAGTAACACCCTTGCATGGGTGTGGTTTGTTATAGAGTGATTTGCGCTGTGTGGTTTGTTATAGTGAGTTGGTGGCTTAGTACTTAGTGGTTTGCGGGTGGTTGCAGCGGTGGATGGAATAGTAGTTTATGATAGTATTGTGATAGTATATTTAGAGAATAATTTTGCTAAGAAGAAAAGTAAAATAGATTTTTACAAGAAAGCCTGCTGCAGTGTTTTCAATTGAAAACTTCAATTATGTACAGTTGTGAACTGTGGCTAGTTGGTGGGGTTTGTTTATTTATTTATTTATTTATTTATTCATATTTGATTTGATTTGATTTGATTTGATTTGATTTGATTTGATTTGATTTGATTTTTATGCCGCCCTTCTCCTTAGACTCAGGGCCGCTTACAACATGTTAGCAATAGAACTTTTTTTAACAGAGCCAGCCTATTGCCCCCACAATCTGGGTCCTCATTTTACCCACCTCGGAAGGATGGACGGCTGAGTCAACCTTGAGCCAGTGATGAGATTTGAATCGCTGACCTTCAGATCTACAAGTCAGCTTCAGTGGCCTGCAGTACATCACTCTACCTGCTGCGCCACCCTGGCTCATTGTGTAAAGCGTAAAACTCACCCCCAACAGGGTTATCAATTTTTAAGAAGACTTGACTGCAAAAAATACGACTTCAGCAACAGAGTAATCAACACCTGGAATGCAGTACCTGATTCTGTAGTTTTTACTCCTAACCCCAAAACCTTTAACCTTAGACTATCTACAATTGATCTCTCCTCCTTTCTAACAGGTCTGTAAGGGGCGTGCATAAGCGCACCATTGTGCCTACCGTCCCTGTCCTATTGTCTACTTTTTATCATTACTTATCTAATGTTATATATGTACAAATTATCACCCTATAATTGTTTGACAAATAAAAAAATAAAATGAATAAAATGTTGGATAACCATCTGTCTGAAGTAGTGTAGGGTTTCCTGCCTAAGCAGGGGGTTGGACTAGAAGACCTCCCACATTCATTCCAACTTTGTTATTATGATTATTTATTATTATCACAATATCCACACATAAAAGAACATTATCTTCATGTTGTAGATATCCACGGGTTCTTCAGAAATAACAAGAATGTCATAGGAGGCCAAAAGAGGTTTTATCTTTATTTCTGCAGAAGTTAAAAATATAGCTAATGAGAAAAACATCTGAAGTACAGTATTAGTTGGGAATTATTTATTCTCACCAAGACATTATTTATAAATATTAGGAAAAATGCCTACAAGTAGCTAAAAAGAATTTTTGTCCATAAAATGATCATGGAAATTGGCAATGAGCCCTAGTTTATATATTGAGATATTGTAGAACTGCGAGGAGCTCTTGTTCCACTGATTCAAATAAAGTTTGTTAAAGTGTAACCAGTGATGGCCTCCTATGGGAACAGTCAGGTACGCAGAACCAGTAGAAAAATATTAGTCAGGTACGCAGAACCAGTAGAAAAAAATTGAATCCCCACCCCCCTCTGGGCTCTGAGTATGTTTTTCCTATCACAGTAAATGAGGTTGAGTCTGTATAATTTTAGAAGAGCTGTGCGTGTATGTGCGTGTATATACATACACATACAGTTTATATAGTAGATAATGTATATTTTTGTGTGCCTGTGTGTAATATGTATGTACATATATGGCATATATGCATAGAATTAAAGAGTATATTTTGGATGTTCAGTAATAGTAAATAGAGCAATCATGGGCTTTCCCAAAAATGCCCATGTCACACCAACACTCCGCAGTCTGCATTGGTTGCCAATCAGTTTCTGGTCACAATTCAAAGTGTTGGTTATGACCTATAAAGCCCTTCATGACACCGGACCAGATTATCTCCGGGACCGCCTTCTGCTGCACGAATACCAGCGACCGATTAGGTCCCACAGAGTGGGCCTTCTCTGGGTCCCGTCAACTAAACAATGTCGTTTGGCGGGACCCAGGGGAAAAGCCTTCTCTGTGGCGGCCCTGGCCCTCTGGAACCAACTCCCTCCAGAGATCAGAATTGCCCCCACCTCTCCTTGCCTTTCGTAAGCTCCTTAAAGCCCACTTCTGCCGTCAGGCATGGGGGAACTGAGATGTTCTTTCCCCCTGGGCCTCAACAGTTTATGCATGGTATGTTTGTATGTATGTCTGGTTTTTATAATAAGGGTTTTTAGTTGTTTTATTATTGGATTGCTATATATTGTTTTTATCACTGTTGTTAGCTGCCCCGAGTCCATGGAGAGGGGTGGCATACAAATCCAATAAATAAATAAAATAAAATAAATAAATAGATAGGGAAATAGTATCTCTTTGAGGCGAGGAGAGGCCAGGCACTCTAGCCCTAACCCAAACCCTTGATGTGAGTGATGTCAAGTTGGTCACCTTTAAGCCAGTCACATGACCTTTAAGCCACCCCAGTCACATGATTGCCAAGCCACTCCCATCTTGTCACATGGCTGGAAAGCCACACCCACAAAATAAGCCACACCCACAGTGCGGTAATAAAACTTTTTGCAGCCCTTCACTGGTTGGGAGTTGAAGTCCACAAACCATAGAAGATCCAACTTTGCCTTTCCCTGACTCAGACCATATCTAATGCCTGTTTACAGGTCCTGAAACTTCTCCCTCCTACTATGCGATCCTGAAATTTAGCAGTAGCAGCACAATTGTGTTTTCTTTTATAAACTAAGAAGTTAAACTTGGGGCGTTGGTGCCTGTTTTATTTAAATGCCTTCTAAAAGATTTGAATATTCCGGCCATGTTTCACCTAAAACCCATCTGCTTCCTTCTTGTTCTCAGAGGCATAAACAGTTAACATCCCTCGGGCATGAAATAATTGCACATTCCTCGGATCAGATCTAGAGTAAATAGATTAATTTTGGATCTGCGCAATGTTCCTGTTCTATTCAATCAAGAGCAATTTCTACCATTTTTGTAGTGGAGAAAGGCAGGTTTCTTTTAACGCTTTACAAAATAAATTGTATGTGTTTTCTGCCCCTAACTTCTTCTTATATTTATCATGCAATGCTGCCAAACACAAATTATTTTTGGCAGCAATTTCCCTGCCATGTTACATTTTTTAGTCCAATTTCTCTATCATACTCACTGGGTGCAAGTTTGCCTTAAAAGTGTACTCAAGGGAGGAGGAGGAGGAGGAGGAGGAGTTAAACTACATTTTAAAATACAAAAAAGTATAGTTAGCTTGTTATTGTTATTGTTGTATGTCCAAGCTAACAATGGAATTGCAAAACAAGGATGAGACAGATTTCTACAAAGCATGGGACAAATGGTACCTCTGGTTAAAAAAAAAGAAATTACTTAAAAATTATTCATCAAGAAAAATATCCAACAAAAACAACTTGTAAAACTAGCAACCTACATCACAAATCATAACATCAAATTGAAACGACAAACTGTAAACATCGATTGACACAAACTTTAAATTACAAAGAAAACAAACCCTTAAACCACTGATACTTATTGGCACTAACAATTACATCAAAAACATATGGATAAAACTTTAGGGAAATCTACACCACCTATGTGCTTAAACCACAGGCCGCAAAGCATGAAAGCCCCAGCTCTAACGCTGGCCTTCTCTTCTTACCACTCCCCTTTTGCTCCAATTTCCTATCCCCCTTCCCCTTATATCTCTTTCCCTTCTTCCCCAACCCCCTACCTTTCTTCTTTTCTCCCTCCCCACCTACGTGTACTATATAAGTAAATTATAAATGTTAGAATGTATATTATATATATATATCCCTTTTGCCTTTCTGTACCCTGTTTTTAATGTATATATTCAATAAAAATATTATATAATAAAACGAAATAAAATACAAAAAAGTATAATTTTACTGTAACTGGGGATCCTTTTTCATATTTGAAGAGTGTGTTGCAGAACAAAATTGCAGCTCAAGTGTAGCTATAATTCTGCTATAACTAATAGATGACATTTCCACACCTAATAAGTATAATTATGCAGACATTCTGCTTGGTATATAATTATTTAAGAGCAGAGTTAGTCTAAGCAACCAGTCCTTTCTCACACACATTCTTAATCTTTTTCCCTTCAATTCTTTCAAGAACAACAAAACCAAAGCCAAATTGAGAAGGGTGAGTGAAATGTTCTGGGTCATGCTTTTTGTTTTGACTGGTAATGGAAAATATAGTACTTGTCTACAAATATACATATCTTTTCTGCACCAGTTGCCATACCCAGCATTTCCACAGTATATTTTTTTCAACAATTCCTATTCAGTTTTGCCTTCTACTTCTACTGGGATTTTGCAAAAGAAAGGAGGAGGAGAAGGAAGGAAGAAGGAGGCGAAAGAGAAAGATGAAGGAGGAGAGGAGGAGGAGGAGAAAAGATGGAAAAGGAGGAGGAGGAGAAGAGGAGCAGAAGAAAAGAAGAAAGGTGAAGTAGACCCAGAGACAGGGTTAGGTGAGAACGGTACCTTTATTCAGCTCAGAATAGGTAAGTGACTTTCAGCTAGTACCGTCTGCTCTACCTGGGAGAAACCGCTCCTTTTATACATTTGCGGTTCCCGCCAAAGCAAGAGCAGCCGCGTCTGAGCCAATCAGGAGCGACTTCCTGATTCTGGCTCAGACAGCGCTTTAACAAGGAACAAACTATTTACAGAGATACAAGGTAGCCATTACAGGATACAACAAAAGGGGAAGATGAAGAAGGAGAAAAAGAAAAAGGGGAGGAAGAAGGGAAGAAAAAGAAGAGGAGAAAGGAAGATGAAGAGAAGGAGAAGAGGGGGAGTGGGGAGACGAGAAGAAAGTGGAAGACGGAGGAGAAGGAGAAGAAAAGGAAGAAGAGGAAGGAAGAGGAGGAGGAAAAATGAAGATGGAGGAGGAGAAGGAGAAGAGGAGGAGCAACAGAAGGAGAAAGGGGGAGATGGAGGAGGAAAAGAAAAGGAGGAAGAGGAAGAGAAGTGGAGGAGAAAGAGAAAGATGAAGGAGAAAGCTTTAGGAAGAAGAAAACTACCCAACACAATCACTAATGCCCAACCGGCAGCTTAAACCGCTGGCCGAAATTGCCCCCGGAGCAGGGGGATGCCGCCGCCGGCTCCACGGACCCCCAAACTTTCGGTTTCTGGCAAAACTGGAAGTTTGGCTTCTGGCAGCACGCCAAGGTGGTGCGCTGCCTCCTGGGAGCAGGGGGAGGTCTTAGATCTGAACTGGATCTCCCCCTTGCTGGGTTGCCTCCGAATGCGAACACCCGCCCGCCCTCCGCTATTAACAGTGTGTCTCTAGGAGGTCGCTTCGGGGCCGAATAGGAATTTTTTGCAGCCTCCCCTTTGCCTATTCCACACTGACGGTACGGATGGAATGGTTAGGGGGTGCGGCGCACATAGATGTTAGGATAGACCTCCCTTTGGTCACTGGGGTGGGCAGGTTAGGGGCGGAAATGGGCATTAGAAGCGACTGCGCATGCTCCTTTGGGCATCTTTTTAAAGGGTGATGGACCACCTCTCTCCAGGAACTAGAGGTTGGAACAATGTCGGGGATTGGAGAGAGGATGCCCATGGGACTCACCAGATCTAATTTCCATTGGGGATTGGAGGGTGAGATCCTCCCACACGACAAAAGGGGCGTGGCTTGGATCCAGGTGAAGGTGGCTACCTTCACCTGGTTCAGCAAGGAGTTATGCCCAATGTTGCCAAGGAAGATTCCGGCAGGAATTTCCGCCCCGTTAGTTTTGGCCTCTGCAGGTCCTTAGTTATAGTTGAATTTAAATATTTAAATTTACACATTTAAAGTTATGTTATTTAAATTTATGTTAATTTAATAAAATGACCCTTTATTTAATCCACACAATGTCTCAGCGTCTTTACTCTGCTTCCGGGGCAATGACTAACAACAATAATCAATTCTGATAATAAATTAATTATTGCTCCTTAATTACTGAAGCTACCGTAAGATTCTTAAGAACACAAGAAATTGCATTTCAAAGAATATTCCCTGTTGTACAGTTTTGTGCAATGTAATGATTTTAAATTAGACGTTGTACGCCTTGCTATATTTGCATTATTTTATATTCTGGTATTGAATTGCAGCAATATGTAGTTACTGAAAATACAGAGCTATTCCAAAAGCCCGACTTAGATGAAATTCTGAAAACTTACAAAATGTTTAAATATGATATCATCCTTTCCGATGAGGTTATGTGAGGACCAGATAAAATGAGACATTTCCAGATGCCTCCAAAATGAGATTGTGGGCATCTTTTTTTTGTCAGTTAATTTATCACCGGTTTAGTCTTACAATATACGTCCAAGGGTTTATTAAGCTACTTTTTAAAAAAATAGGAAAAGTTCCAGACTAGCTCTGAATGAAAATGATTTTTCTTTGCAGTTCATTAGCCTAGGTCACAGGTCAACAACTCTTGTCTCTTGAGGAGCCTTGGCGAAGTTTCCCACCAGCGGTCCCCAAACTACGGCCCGGGGGCCACATGCAGCCCGCTGAGGCCATTTATCTGGCCCGTGGGTCTTTTCCAAGGGCGCACTGGAAAAGCAGTGAGAACGTCCCCCTCAATCTTATCTCACCCGAGGTAAAGTAAGGCTTGCCGAAAGCCGAGCTGGGCACAACACACACACATACATGCACACACCCGCCTCCTTCTCTTTGAGTTGCTAGCTCCTGTTTTCTGAATGGGGATTGAATGGGAGTCCGGGGTTGGAGGGTGGGGGCTTGTTGGGTGAGTCCTCCGCGGGGAGAGAAGAGGGAGGGTGAAAGAGGGAAAAGAGAGAGAGAGAAGTGGAGAGAAAGAAAGAAAAAGGAAAGAGAAGGGAAAAAGCGAGGGAAAGAGAAGTGGAGAGGAAGGAAGGAGGGAGGGAAGGGAGGAAGGAAGGAAGGGGGAGAAAGAGGGAGAGAGAAAGGGAGGGAGGGAGGCAGAGAGATAGAAAGAGAGAGTGAGAAAGAGACAGAGAGCAAGAGACAGAAAAAAAGCAAGAGAGAGAGAGAGAAATAAGGTATGTGCAGTGTGCATAGGAATCTGTTCATAGGTTTTTTTATAGTCCGGCCCTCCAACAGTCCGAGGGACAGTGAACTGGCCCCCTGTGTAAAAAGTTTGGGGACCCCTGTTTTCCACACTGCTTCAGTGAGTGCTCCTTGAGAGACGAGTTTGCAGGGCCCCAAACTAATTCCACCAATATAGTGAGATGGGATGCTGATGCCATGCAAATGGTGCTTCGCTAACCACAACTTCCAACCATTGTGACCCCTGCTTTGGCCTGCTTCCCCCATCCCCACAACCCCCACTGCAACAGCATCATTATTTCATTCCGGCCAGTGAGGGCCGAGCTCCTTTTTGGCACATTTCACCACCTGCAAAGTTGTGCATATTTCAGAGCTGTGGTAGTCACAGGACTGGCCCTTTGGTCATCCAGGAGAAGCTTCTCCACCCCAGTACAGAAAAAAGAAAAAGGAAAGGAAAACGAAGGGAAGGGAAGGGAAAAGGAAAGGGAAGAAGGAAAGGAAAGGAAAGGAAAAAGAGGAAAGGAAAGGAAAAAGAGTAAAAGAAAGGAAAGGAAAAAGTAAAGGAAAGAAGGAAAGGAAAGGAAAAAGAGTAAAAGAAAGGAAAGAAAAAAGTAAAGGAAAGAAGGAAAGGAAAGGAAAAAGAATAAAGGGAAGGAAAGGAAAAAGAGGAAAGGAAAGGAAAGGAAAAAGAGTAAAAGAAAGGAAAGGAAAAAGTAAAAGAAAGAAGGAAAGGAAAGGAAAAAGAGGAAAGGAAAGGAAAGGAAAAAGTAAAGGAAAGAAGGAAAGGAAAGGAAAAAGAGTAAAAGAAAGGAAAGGAAAAAGTAAAAGAAAGAAGGAAAGGAAAGGAAAAAGAGGAAGGAAAGGAAAAAGAGTAAAAGAAAGGAAAGGAAAAAGTAAAGGAAAGAAGGGAAGGGAAGGAAAAAGAATAAAGGGAAGGAAAGGAAAAAGAGGAAAGGAAAGGAAAGGAAAAAGAGGAAAGTAAAAAGAGGAAAGGAAAGGAAAAAGTAAAAGGAAAGAAGGAAAGGAAAGGAAAAAAGAGGAAAGGAAAGGAAAAAGTAAAGGAAAGAAGGAAAGGAAAGGAAAGGAAAAAAGCAAAGGAAAGAAGGAAAGGAAAGAAAAAGAGGAAGGGAAAGGAAAGGAAAAAGAGGAAAGGAAAGGAAAAAGAGAAAGGAAAGGAAAGGAAAGGGAAAAGCAAAGGAAAGAAGGAAAGGAAAGGAAAAAGAGGAAGGGAAAGGAAAGGAAAAAGAGGAAAGGAAAGGAAAAAGAGGAAAGGAAAGGAAAGGGAAAAGCAAAGGAAAGAAGGAAAGGAAAAAGAGGAAAGGAAAGGAAAGGAAAAAGCAAAGGAAAGAAGGAAAGGAAAGGAAAAGAAAAGAAAGGAAAGGAAAAAGAGGAAAGGAAAGGAAAAAGCAAAGGAAGAAGGAAAGGAAAGGAAAAAGAGGAAGGGAAAGGAAAGGAAAAAGAGGAAAGAAAGAAAAAGGGGAAGGAAAGGAAAGGAAAAAGAGGAAAGGAAAAAGAGGAAAGGAAAGGAAAAGTAAAGGAAGAAGGAAAGGAAAGGAAAAAGAGGAAAGGAAAGGAAAAAGTAAAGGAAAGAAGGAAAGGAAAGGAAAGGGAAAAGCAAAGGAAAGAAGGAAAGGAAAGGAAAAAGAGGAAGGGAAAGGAAAGGAAAAAGAGGAAAGGAAAGGAAAAAGAGGAAAGGAAAGGAAGGGAAAAGCAAAGGAAAGAAGGAAAGGAAAGGAAAAAGAGAAAGGAAAGGGAAAAAGCAAAGGAAAGAAGGAAAGAAAGGAAAGGAAAAGAAAAGAGAAGGAAAGGAAAAAGAGGAAAGGAAAGGAAAAAGCAAAGGAAAGAAGGAAAGGAAAGGAAAAAGAGGAAGGGAAAGGAAAGGAAAAAGAGGAAAGGAAAGGAAAAAGAGGAAAGGAAAGGAAAGGAAAAAGAGGAAAGGAAAAGAGGAAAGGAAAGGAAAAAGTAAAGGAAAGAAGGGAAAGGAAAGGAAAAAGAGGAAGGAAAGGAAAAAGTAAAGGAAAGAAGGATAGGAAAGGAAAGGAAAAAGCAAAGGAAAGAAGGAAAGGAAAGGAAAAAGAGGAAGGGAAAGGAAAGGAAAAGAGGAAAGGAAAGGAAAGGAAAAAAGAGGAAAGGAAAGGGAAAAGCAAAGGAAAGAAGGGAAAGGAAAGGAAAAGAGGAAGGGAAAGGAAAGGAAAAAGAGGAAAGGAAAGGAAAAAGAGGAAAGGAAAGGAAAGGAAAAGCAAAGGAAAGAAGGAAAGGAAAGGAAAAAGAGGAAAGGAAGGAAAGGAAAAAGCAAAGGAAAGAAGGAAAGGAAAGAAAGGAAAAGAAAAGAAAGGAAAGGAAAAAAGAGGAAAGGAAAGGAAAAAGCAAAGAGAAGAAGGAAGGAAAGGAAAAAGAGGAGGGAAAGGAAAGGAAAAAGAGGAAAGGAAAGGAAAGGGAAAAGCAAAGGAAAGAAGGAAAGGAAAGGAAAGGAAAAGAAAAGAAAGGAAAGGAAAAAGAGGAAAGGAAAGAGAAAAAGAGGAAGGGAAAGGAAGGAAAAAGAGGAAAGGAAAGGAAAAAGAGGAAAGGAAAGGAAAGGGAAAAGCAAAGGAAAGAAGGAAAGGAAAAAGAGGAAAGGAAGGAAAGGAAAAAGCAAAGAAAGAAGGAAAGGAAAGGAAAGGAAAAGAAAAGAAAGGAAAGGAAAAAGAGGAAAGGAAAGGAAAAAAGCAAAGGAAAGAAGGAAAGGAAAGGAAAAAGAGGAAGGGAAAGGAAAGGAAAAAGAGGAAAGGAAAGGAAAAAAGAGGAAAGGAAAAAGAGGAAAGGAAAAAGAGGAAAGGAAAGGAAAAAGTAAAGGAAAGAAGGAAAGGGAAGGAAAAGAGGAAAGGAAAGGAAAAAGAGGAAGGAAAGGAAAAAGGAAAGGAAAGAAGGAAGAGGAAAGGAAAAAGCAAAGGAAAAGAAGGAAAGGAAAGGAAAAAGAGGAAGGGAAAGGAAAGGAAAAAGAGGAAAGGAAAGGAAAAAGAGGAAAGGAAAAAGAGGAAAGGAAAGAAGGAAAGGAAAGGAAAGGAAAAGAAAAGAAAGGAAAGGGAAAAGAGGAAAGGAAAGGAAAAAGCAAAGGAAAGAAGGAAAGGAAAGGAAAAAGAGGAAGGGAAAGGAAAGGAAAAAGAGGAAAGGAAAGGGAAAAAGAGGAAAGGAAAAAGAGGAAAGGAAAAAGAGGAAGGAAAGGAAAAAGTAAAGGAAAGAAGGAAAGGGAAGGAAAAAGAGGAAAGGAAAGGAAAAAGAGGAAAGGAAAGGAAAAAGGAAAGGAAAGAAGGAAAGGAAAGGAAAAAGCAAAGGAAAGAAGGAAAGGAAAGGAAAAAGAGGAAGGGAAGGAAAGGAAAAAGAGGAAAGGAAAGGAAAAAGAGGAAAGGAAAGGAAAGGAAAGGGAAAAGCAAAGGAAAGAAGGAAAGGAAAGGGAAAAAGAGGAAGGGAAAGGAAAGGAAAAGAGGAAAGGAAAGGAAAAAGAGGAAAGGAAAGGAAAGGGAAAAGCAAAGGAAAGAAGGAAAGGAAAGGAAAAAGAGGAAAGGAAAGGAAAGGAAAAAGCAAAGGAAAGAAGGAAAGGAAAGGAAAAGAAAAGAAAGAAAAGAAAGGAAAGGAAAAAGAGGAAAGGAAAGGAAAAAGCAAAGGAAAGAAGGAAAGGAAAGGAAAAAGAGGAAGGGAAAGGAAAGGAAAAAGAGGAAAGGAAAGGAAAGGGAAAAGCAAAGGAAAGAAGGAAAGGAAAGGAAAAGAAAAGAAAGGAAAGGAAAAAGAGGAAAGGAAAGGAAAGGAAAAAGCAAAGGAAAGAAGGAAAGGAAAGGGAAAAGAGGAAGGGAAAGGAAAGGAAAAAGAGGAAAGGAAAGGAAAAAGAGGAAAGGAAAGGAAAGGGAAAAGCAAAGGAAAGAAGGAAAGGAAAGGAAAAGAAAAGAAAAGAAAGGAAAGGATCATTAGTTTACATATTATTTACAAATCATATTAGTGGTCGGCAGACTTAAAATTATGAATTATGGTCTGTGTATTTTGTGGTCGATGGGATTTAAAACTATGACCTTTGTGGTTCCTTAGCTCCAAAGGGTTGGGGATCCCTGATTTAGGTTTTACAGGAATCTTGAACAATCTGCTTTTGTTCCTGAAATTCATTTGCCTTTTTCCTCTGAACTAGGTCTGCACTAATCCTAGAGATGAAAAGGAAAGAGAAAACACGTTTTTCCTCCTCTTTATTATCTTACTAATCTTAATTTATTTACTGAGTTTATATTTGGATACATTATGTGAAGTCCCAAAACTTTGGAGAAGAGTGTAATTCTGGGGAAGGTGGAAGGAAGAAGGACCAGAAGTAAGGAGGGGGTAGGTTCAGTTACAATGGGTTTGAGTAGACTTTGGGAAACCTGTAAAACCAGTTTGAGGACTGATCATCAAAGAGGGAATCTATCTATGGGGTTCACTAGCAGTCAAAAGAGTCTCAATTGCACATAATCAGTCAACCAACCAATCAATCAATCAAAACTAGGAATATTTATTTATTTTATTTTTATTTATTCATTTGTCCAATGCACAAATACATAGGAAGAAAAATAGACATGTAGTAATACAGTATATATAAGGGTAAAAGTGAGCTTAGAGGAGAAGGTATATGAAAGGAAGAAAATATATATGATATGTGAGAGAAAGGAAAGACAATTGGACAGGGGACGAAAGGCACACTAGTGCACTTATGTACGCCCCTTACTGGCCTCTTAGGAACCTGGTCAATCGTGGAGAGTCTAAGGGAGAAATGTTGGGGGTTAGGGGTTGACACTATTGAATCCGGTAATGAGTTCCACGCTTCGACAACTCGATTGTTAAAGTCATATTTTTTACAGTCAAGTTTGGAGCGGTTGCTCTGACTAGTGTTATAAAGACCAGTACAGTGGTTCCTCTACTTAAGAACCTTTCTAGATAAGAACCATGTGTTCAAGATTTTTTTGCCTCTTCTTAAGAACCATTTTCTACTTAAGAACCCGAGCCCAGAAAAATTTCCCAGAAAATTTGAGAGTGGCACGAAGGCCCGGCCAGTTTCCTGCCATTCCCCCTTTAATCCCAGCCATCTCGGGCTTTTCTGGGCTGCCAGAGGAGCCTTTTGGTGTCACTTAAGGAGGCTTTGGCAATCCAGAGCGAACGAAGCATTTTTCTTTCTCTGGGCGCTTGGAGAGGGAATAAACCTCTGCCAGCACTCAGAGAAAAGAAATGCTTCCTTCGCTCTGGACAGCGACTGTCCTCCTCCTCTTCTTCCTCCTCCACCCAAATTCCGAGCTTTTATTTCTTTCCTAATGGTTTTGCACACATTATTTGCTTTTACGTTGATTCCTATGGGAAACATTGCTTCTACTTACAAACTTTTCTACTTAAGAACCTGGTCACAGGACGACTTAAGTTCTTAAGTAGAGGTACTACTGTATTGGGTTCCTACCAGTACGGATGGGGAGTAAAACTAGTGTTCGCCTGGTGCACCAGTTGAGGCCCTATTTGGACCGGGAGTCAATGCTCACAGTCACTCATGCCCTCATCACTTCGAGGCTCGACTACTGTAATGCTCTGTACATGGGGCTACCTTTGAAAAGTGTTCGGAAACTTCAGATCGTGCAGAATGCAGCTGCGAGAGCAATCATGGGCTTTCCCAAATATGCCCATGTTACACCAACACTCCGCAGTCTGCATTGGTTGCTGATCAGTTTCCGGTCACAATTCAAAGTGTTGGTTTTGACCTATAAAGCCCTTCATGGCACCGGACCAGATTATCTCAGGGACCGCCTTCTGCCGCATGAATCCCAGCGACCAGTTAGGTCCCACAGAGTGGGTCTTCTCCGGGTCCTGTCAACTAAACAATGTCGCTTGGCGGGACCCAGGGGAAGAGCCTTCTCTGTGGCGGCTCTGGCCCTCTGGAACCAACTCCCCCCAGAGATTAGAATTGCCCCCACCCTCCTTGCCTTTCGTAAGCTGCTTAAAACCCACCTCTGCTGCCAGGCATGGGGGAATTGAGATACTCTTTTCCCCTAGGCCTTTAAAATTTTATGCATGGTATATGTGTATGTATGTCTGGTTTGATAATAAGGGTTTTTAACTGTTTTTAGTATTGGATTATTATTATATGCTGTTTTATTACTGTCGTTAGCCGCCCCGAGTCTGCAGAGGGGGGCGGCATTTAAATCCAATAAATAAATAAAATAAATAAAAATAAAACACCGCACGGCTAGTAAAACTGGAGCTGCGTGCACAGCTTCAGATCTCTGGCATGTGTGTGTGCACATACCAATGAGAATTTGCTTCTGCGCATGTGTAGGAAGCAAAACCTTTCAGGAAGCATGCGCAGAAGCAAACAATTGCCGAAACCTCTCTCACACGCTCGCCCTTTGCAAGTTTTTGCCTCCTGCATACACCAGAGACCTGAAGCTGCAAGCAGAGTGCACCATTAGTGGCGGTAGCGGCAACCCCCGTCTGGTTATAACTGACGCTGAAAGACATGCATGCTTAAAACCGATCAACGTTTCTCTGAGGTGGGTGGTTTTCTTGCAGAGGTTTCTGTTGTGTTCGTTTAAAGAAATACAGAAAATCACTGATTGGCTAAGACGCGGCTAAATGTGGATTGCCGCCAAAATTAAACGATTGTCAGTTTAAAAAGCCCGCGTATAAGAAAAGGTATAAATAGGGCAACGGGTTAGCCGTTGCCCTTGTTGGGAGTTGCTTTCGAGAAGAACAGTTGCTTGTTGTGTGTTACGAATAAAGATGATTTGAGTGAACAGAAGTCTCCGGTGCAGTGATTTAACAGTGGCGACGAGGAGGTCATACTCCCACTAAGCAACCATGAGCTCAGTCATGGCTCCACCACCGCCTTTCTTCAATCAAGACTCCGAATCCTGGACATCCTACATGTCCAAATTTAGATCAGATGATGTCCTAGTTCTGCAATAAAACATCTGTTAAAAAACCACCAAGCTCAAGGAGCACCACGGACCCCACAATTCCTAAGACTGTAAAACAGTATACAAAGGAAATTTATGCATGCATATATGTGTAAATAATAACTAGTCCAGGAGTAGGCAAAGTTAGCTCTTCTGTGACATGTGGACTTCAACTCCCAGAATTCTTGAGCTAACATGATCGGCTCAGGAATTCTGGGAGTTGAAGTCCAGTTGAAGTCCAGTTGAAGAGCCAACTTTGTTTACTCCTGAGCTAGCCCCATATAATTATTATTTATTATTATTATTTATTGGATTTGTATGCCGCCCCTCTCCGTAGACTCGGGGCGGCTAACAACAGTAATAAAAACAGCATATAACAATCCAATATTAAAGCAGTTAAAAACCCTTATTATAAAACCAAACATACATACAGACATACCATGCATAAAATTGTAAAGGTCTAGGGGGAAAGGGTATCTCACTTACCCCATAATATTCTCTCTTGCACGAAGCATGCAGAATAGCATCTTGTACTTCAAAGGATGTAGAAAAAACAGCCCCTCTTCTTTTTTGGAAACCTAATGAGGGTACGGTTCATCAGAAAAATGCTATTCTAGAACATGGAGGAAGTGGGGCTATTCTTGCATCATTTGACTTCTCCAGCAACAGACGAAACCTTCTCCAACTTGGGTTTCCTCCTAGGTTGTGAATTTTTCTGAATTTTCAGCCATGGATGTCAGACCCTGAGGAGCTCAAGTACCTACAGATGGAGGTGGGCCCAGTTGTGGTAGGCTGAAATAAACAGCGAGAAATCCAAATTCCAATTCGAACTGTTGGAAATTGAAAAAAAGAGTTAGGCACCTTCTTTCATATGTGGTGGACATGCCCCGAAGCGAAAGGTTATTGGGAAACAGTCTACATTTGGTTGCAAGATATAATGGAAATAGAAATGGAGTTCACCCCAAAATTTTATTTACTCAGAATAATGAAGAAACAATATGTTTTATGTTTTATATTTGGTATGTATGTGTTGTATGGTTTTAATTGCTGGGGTTTTATATATCTTTTCTTTTAACATTAGATTTGTTTCACTATTATATTGTTTTTATTATTGTTGTGAGCTGCCCAGAGTCTTCGGAGAGGGGCAGCATACAAATCTAATAAATTATTATTATTATTATTATTATTATTATTATTATTATTATTATCCCAAAAAAATTCAATATTTGATTATTCACATCGTAACGGACGTGAGGGTAGTATATGCCCAATACTGGAAAAACAACTCAATTCCACCAGAAAACGTACTCATAGAAAAAAAATATAGATTTCCTGAGCTGGACAAGCTGGCCATGGAGCTTAAAGGACTAAACAACTCAGAATATTAGGAAACATGGAACAGATGGTACAATTTGATTTTTTTTTTTTAAAGAAAGGGCTGTGAAACAATGTGGAATGAATGATGAAAATATAGAACTTGTAAATATAAGATGTAATGGATACTATTAATGTAGATATTACTCCTCGCCTTTCGTAAGCTTCTTAAAACCCACCTTTGCCGTCAGGCATGGGGGAACTGAGATACTCTTTCCCCTAGGCCTTTACAATTTATGCATGGTATGTTTGTATGTATGTTTGGTTTTACAATAAGGGGTTTTTTTAGTTGTTTTAATATTGGATTGTTACATGCTGTTTTTTATCACTGTTGTTAGCCGCCCTGAGTCTATGGAGAGGGGCGGCATACAAATCCAATTAATAATAATAATAATAATAATAATAATAATAATAATAATAATAATAATAATAAGTGATAAAACAGGTACAGATCTGTGTGAAAATATTGCAATGTTATAAAAATGAAAAATAATGAAAAGAATTCAATTTTTAAAAAACGTAATACCAATGTTAATGTTTTCAAACTTGGCCAATAAAGAATTCTATTCTATTCTGTTCTATTCTATTCTATTCTATTCTCTATTCTTTATTCTATTCTATTCTTATTTCTATTCTATTATTTTTTTCTTTTCTTTTCTATTCTTATTTCCATTCTTATTTCTATTTCTGTTGTTCTATTTCTATTATTTCTATTGCTATTCTATATAAATTTGAAAAGTATCAGCAGTAGCAACAGCAAGTTCTATCACCAGGTCCAACTATTGATATGGTCCAAAAGTCCAGTTGCCTTTTGAAAAAACATCTTTGTGGTACCCCTGATGTGGATGGCTGAGAATTTCCATAGATATCGACCAAGCTGTTACTTCATGCACATGAAGCATTCATGCTAACTAAGCATACTCTGTGTTCAAGCAATAACAACTTGGTCTTTATAGGTGAGAGTTGTAGATAATCAACAGGAACAAATAATGGAGTTATTTGGGGAAAGGCATGGCTTGATGGCTGACAGTCTGCTCCGTCCTTTCATTGTAGGTTCCTTGTAATAGGTAATCGGAATGATATAATGGCATTGGGCTTTTGCCATCTGGAATAGACTCTGCTTCCTTCGTCGTTTGTCTGAACTTGTTCTCTCTCCTTATATGGATATGATTCTCCCTGGAAATGTGGTTATCTGAGGAATCTCAACTTTTTTATACTTGGCAGAAACAGAGGTGTGATTCAAATGCCAACATTGTTTAGAAAACCGAAGATCCATCTCAGACATGTCAGCTTCTACCTGCTCCAACATAGTGTTGAAGGGAATGCAAACAAGCAATGGTAAAAATGCCATCTCTGACACAAGTGATAGAAATGTTAATGGATTTGTAGGAATTATCCACAGGCAAATAACAATGTCAATAGCACTTAGATTGACATACCATTTCACCGTAGTTTGCAGCCCTCTCTAAGCCGTTTTCTAGAATTGGCCTACTGACCCCAGCAATCTGGATCGTCATTTTACCAACTTCAGAAGGATGGAGTCAACCTTGAGCCGGTGGTGAGATTTGACTCTATACTATGTGTTCAATTTATTGGATTTATATTCAATTTATTGGATTTATATGCCGCCCCTCTCCGAAAACTCGGGGCGGCTAACAACAGTCATGAACAATATACATGAACAATATACAGTAAAAATCCAATACTAAAAACTAACTTAAAACCCCTTAATGTATAAAACCAGCATACGTACAAACATACCATACATACAGTTGTATCAGCCTAGGGGGAGAAGAAGTCTTAATTCCCCCATGCCTGGCGGCAGAGGTGGGTTTTGAGTAGCTTACGAAAGGCAAGGAGGGTAGGGGCAGTTCTAATCTCTGGGGGGAGTTGGTTCCAGAGGGCCGGGGCCGCCACAGAGAAGGCTCTTCTCCTGGGTCCCGCCAAGTGGCATTGTTTCATTGACGGGACCCGGAGAAGACCCACTCTGTGGGACCTAACTGGCCACTGGGATTCGTGCGGCAGAAGGCGGTCTCGGAGATATTCTGGTCCGAAGTTCTGTCGGGCTCTCTGGTAGACTCCTCCCAAAAATTCACAAGTACAAATTTCAGACACACACACGTTTGAAACCTCAAAACTATGTTCTTTATAATGAAAATTCACTTAAACTAAGCCCTCTTTTGGTATAGCAAAGAGCACTGGTCTCCAAACAAACTGGTAATTTGTACAAGTCCCTTATCAGTTCTGTGATACTTAGCTTGCAGCTGTGAGGCAATTCACAGTCCTTCTTCTTTCACAAAGGGAAACACACTTTGCTCTGGATTAGTTTCAAAACGGGGGAAAATCAGCACACAAAAAGTCAAAGTCAGTAAAGCAGTCACAAAACACAACGATCAGATAATCCTCCACAATGGCCAAACCCACAGGCTGCTATTTATAGCAGCCTCACTAACTACCACAGCCCCACCCAACCATAGGTGACCTCATTTTCCTTGATAATAATCTCTCAGTTGTTGTTGCCTATACATCGCTCTCTGCATGCATGGCTGTATCATTAACTCTTGTTCTGAATCCAAGGAGGAGCTAGATAATTGATCTCCTTCTGAGCTGTCTGCCACACTCTCCTCTCCCCTGTCACTCATGTCTTCTTGGTCAGAAGAGCCTTCATCAGCAGATTCCACCGGGGGCAAAACAGGCCTGCAGCATGTGGATGTCTCCCCCACATCCACAGTCCTCGGGGCAGGAGCTGGGCCAGAGCTAACCACAACACTATGGAACAGCCTCCCAGTAAAAATCACATAGATTTCATAAGGTTGTTTTTTTATAAGCTGCTAAAAACTGAATTGTTTCAGAGAGTCCATAGAGCAGTGATGGCGAACCTATGACATGCGTGCCACAGGAGGCATATCGGAAGGCACAGGGGGATTGCCCTATATCAACTTCAGCTCACATGCGCATCTAGGCAGCTGGTTTTTGGCTATGGGGAAGACCATTTCGCCCTCCCAAAGCTTCAGGGAAGCTTTCCTGGAGCCCCAGAGTGCGAAAAATAGTCCAGAAATTCAGAAAAACCAGAAATTCAGAAACACAGGCTTCCAGTTTGCCCATTTTTCCCCCATCTCATGCTTCAGTGCGCATGCTTGGGGATGGGAGGGATTGTGCGGCTGTGTAGGAGCAGTTCGGGTGTGCACACGTGTGGGGGAAAGGAATTTATGTGGTCACGTGCATGTGCCCTAACACACCCTTTTGGCACCCAAACCAAAAAAGGTTTGCCATCACTGCCACAGAGGATGAAATGGTGCCATCAGTTTAGTTCCTGTTCCTGTTCCTGTTGCTGAATTTGTTGACGTTATGGGTGTCTTCCTTATTTTTACTGTGGTTTTATTACATCATTGATATACATCTGCAAGGGACTCTGGATTACGGGGGTTATAAATTTAATAAAGGAATGATTGTTGTATTTGCAGAGTGCCATCTGGAAAGGCCCTTTTTAAAATGACACACACACACCTTTTGGAGAAGGATGGCAGGGAAGACTAATCAGTTGGCTGCGATGGGTTGCTAGCAAAATGCTTTGTACAGTGATACCTCGTCTTACAAACGCCTCGTCATACAAACTTTTCGAGATACAAACCCGGGGTTTAAGATTTTTTTTGCCTCATCTTACAAACTATTTTCACCTTACAAACCCACCGCCGCCGCTGGGATGCCCCACCTCCAAACTTCCGTTGCCAGCGAAGCACCCGTTTTTGCACTGCTGGGATTCCCATGAGGCTCCCCTCCATGGGAAACCCCACCTCCGGACTTCCGTGTTTTTGTGATGCTGCAGGGGAATCCCAGCAGGGGAATCCCAGCAGCGCAAAAACGGGTGCTTCGCTGGCAACGGAAGTCCGGAGGTGGGGTTTCCCAGCGAGGGGAGCCTCAGTGAAATTGCAGCATTGCAAAAACACAGAGGTCCGGAGGTGGGGTTTCGAGGACTTAGGTGTTTTTGCGATGCTACGATTTCACTGATGCTCCCTTCGCTGCGAAACCCCACCTCCGAACCTCCGTTGCCAGCGAAGCGCTCGTTTTTGCGATGCTGGGATTCCCCTGCTGGGATTCCCCTGCAACAACTCAAAAACACAGAAGTCCGGAGGTGGGGTTTCCCATGGAGGGGAGCCTCAGGGGAATCCCAGCAGCGCAAAAACGGGCGCTTTGGCTGCCAAAAGGGGTGAATTTTGGGCTTGCACGCATTAATCGCTTTTCCATTGATTCCTATGGGAAACATTGTTTCGTCTTACAAACTTTTCACCTTAAGAACCTCATCCCAGAACCAATTAAGTTTGTAAGACAAGTTATCACTGTATTTGTTTGGAGTTAGATGCCAACTGGGAAGTGATGGAAGAACTGGATTCTGTAGAAATACTTCCAGAGATAAGCTTTGCCAACTATGACATTGATCCTGGTTTCTCTGCAGGGGTGAAATTCTAAATTTTTCTCTATTGGTTCTGTGGGCGTGGTTTGGTGGGCATGGCAGTGGAAGGATACTGCAAAATCTCCATTCCCAGCTCTTTCTGGGACCAGCCAGAGGTGGTATTTGCCGGTTCTCCAAACTACTAAAATTTCTGCTACCGGTTCTCCAGAACCTGTCAGAATTTTGTGCCTGCTTCTCTGTGCTTCCAGGTATTGTAACTTCAGACACAAAGCAGAAGTTGGTTCCTACCAGTTCTAACCAGTTCTTTAGAACCGTTAGTAAACTGGTGGTGATTGATATAGTAAGCTCTTGGTTTGATGTATTTGTAAGCTGTAATGTATGTCTGATATTTATTTGTTTGTTTGTTGGTTTGTTTGTTTTCTTGCTTGCTTGCTTGCTTGCTTGCTTGCTTGCTTGCTTGCTTGCTTGCTTGCTTGCTTGCTTGCTTGCTTGCTTGCTTGCTTGCTTGCTTGCTTGCTTGATTGATTGATTGATTGATTGATTGATTGCTTACTTACCGTACTTACTTACTTACTTACTTACTTACTTACTTACTTACTTACTTAGTCCAAAACACAATAATACACAATGAAGGTTATAAAATGTATCAAAGAAATAATAGAAGAGAAAATATAGGAATAAAATATATCAGTGAGAGAATAGAAGAAAAGATATAGGGATAGAAGAAAAGAGATATGAGATATAGGATAGACAAATAGGACAGGGGACGGAAGGCACTCTAGTGCGCTTATGCATGCCCCTTACTGTCCTCTTAGGAACCTGGAGAGGTCAATCGTGGATAGTCTAAGGAAAAAATGTTGGGGGTTAGGGGATGACACTACAGAGTCCAGTAATGAGTTCCACGCTTCGACAACTCGATTACTAAAATCGTATTTTTTACAGTCAAGTTTGATATGTAAGACAAAGACAGGTTTGTAATATTATTATAGCATTGAGAGTTATTGACTGATCTGAATGTTTATTTATTTATTTACTTACTTACTTACTTACTTACTTACTTACTTACTTACTTATTAAATTTGTATGCCGCCCCTCTCCGCAGACTTGGGGCGGCTCACAACAACAACAGAAAACAATATATAATACAAATTCAATAATTAGAAAGCTAAAAACCCATAATTTTTAAAAAATAAACATGCATACAACATACCATACATAAACAGTATAGGCCTGGGGAAGATATTTCAGTTCCCCCATGCCTGACGGCAGAGGTGGGTTTTAAGGAGTTTGCGGAAGGCAAGGAGGGTCGGGGCAGTTCTAATCTCCGGGGGGAGCTGGTTCCAGAGGATAGGGGCCGCCACAGAGAAGGCTCTTCCCCTGGGACCCACCAAACGACATTGTTTAGTCGACGGGATCCGGAGAAGGCCAACTCTGTGGGACCTAATCAGTCGCTGGGATTCGTGTGGCAGAAGGCATTATTACCCAGACTGTTTAACTTGACTGTGCTATTTCTAAAGTAGACACTATTTTATACACTATTTCATGTATCTGTCTTGTATGACTGAATAGTTACTCCTATCTCCTGGATATCTGCTGGAATCCCAGGTTTTCCTCTGTGCAATTATCCTTGATAACTCAAGAGTCGTTCTTCACATTCCTTAACAAACACGTCCCATCCAAACTTGTCTTTCCTTGATCTAGCAGATATGCTTTTATTCTTTCCCTTCTCTGTTGTAAGTCCAGGAAAAGCTGCCAGAATTCCAAGACACTCTGCAGGAAATGGTTGTTGTGATACCTACCTTAGAAATTAGGATGCTTGCCAGGCTTGTCATCACTATAATTCCTTTTTAAAGTGCCGAAATAAAATCTGCACCAGTTACATCCTCTGTGGAAGGCATTTAATGGATTTCCCAGCAAAGAACGTGATCTGGTTTAACGTTTCACTCTGCTTGCTGCCAAACTAAACAGGATTAGTGCTTTAATGGCCTCATTTCTTTCTGTTATTTCCTTATATTCATTGGGAGTTCAACAAACCGTAGTGGATGTGAATTGTTTTATTTTGTTTTATTTCATTGTTTTATTTTCATTATTCTTTCATTCTTTCATTATATACATATATACATACATACATACGTGTGTGTGTATGTATGTGTGTGTGTGTATATATATATATATCAAGTCCCAGTGGGTATGGCTAGCTGATGAGGCCAAAATAAGGCCGAAATAGATCTATCCTAGTCTCCCTTAATTTACAAATTCAGCAAAAAAACCACATGTGACATATATCTATATCTATATCTATATCTATATCTATATCTATATCTATATCTATATCTATATCTATATCTATATCTATATCTATATCTATATCTATCTATCTATCTATCTATCTATCTATCTATATCTATATCTATATCTATATCTATATCTATATCTATATCTATATCTATATCTATATCTATATCTATATCTATATCTATATCTATCTATCTATCTATCTATATCTATATATATATATATACATACTGTATATATATATTCACATACATACATATATACATACATACATACATACATACATACATATATATATGTGACATGGTTTTTTTTGCTGAATTTGAAAATTAAGGGAGACTAGGATAGATCTATTTCGGCCTTATTTTGGCCTCATCAGCTAGCTATGCCCACTGGGACTTGAACCTGCAACCTTTGCCTTGTAAGGCAGAGAATTATCCTCTAGCCTACAGTATCCAATCCCTTCAGCTTTATATATATATAATATGTTTTTTGCTGAAATTTTAAAATTAAGGGAGACTAGGATGGCACCATTTCGGCCTTGTTCTGGCCTCATCAGCTAGCCATACTCTTACTGGGATTTGATCCGGCAGCTTCCACCTTGTAAGGCAGAGAATTAACCTCTAGGCCACCAGATCTGATCCCTTTCAGCTCTGTACCAGGCAGGGGCTATATGTTTTTTATGTCAGATCACCCTGGAATATTGAAGGAACGATCACAGTTCCTTTTTGCCTATAGGCCCAACCCAGGGCCTATATTAAGGGAGACTAGGATAGATCTATTTCGGCCTTATTTTGGCCTCATCAGCTAGCCATACCCACTGGGACTTGAACCTGCAACCTTTGCCTTGTAAGGCAGAGAATTATCCTCTAGGCTACAGTATCCAATCCCTTCAGCTCTGCACCAGGGAAGGGTTACTCTATTGTGTGTTTTCTCGTTTCCCTTTCTCTCTTTTCTTGGCTATTCCACAGAACCTAGAGAAAATGGTTGTTCTTTTCTTTACACACAAACAAGAACATAGCAAACCTGATGAGCAGAAAACATTTAAGAAACCAATGTAGCTATATGACCTATTCTCCAGAATGAAAATAACATCCCAAAGGATTTCAAACAACTGGAAACCTTTCCAGGAATGCAAAGTGGTTTACTTTGAGTTAGTATCTGTTGTGTGCCCATGTAATACATGTAAATAGCCCAGCATGTCCTCACAAGCAATAATGGGTGCTTTGCACATTGTTTATAGTTCAATGTTGAGATCTTTTTTACAGTATCAATTTATGACACCGACAAACTCTCACACCCTCAGGCATCTGGTTGGTTACTGAGCTAAAGGAAGCATGAACAGAATAATAGAATAATAAATAGAAACATAGAAACATAGAAGACTGACGGCAGAAAAAGACCTCATGATCCATCTAGTCTGCCCTTATACTATTTCCTGTATTTTATCTTACAATGGATATATGTTTATCCCAGGCATGTTTAAATTCAGTTACTGTGGATTTACCAACCACGTCTGCTGGAAGTTTGTTCCAAGGATCTACTACTCTTTCAGTAAAATAATATTTTCTCATGTTGCCTTTGATCTTTCCCCCAACTAACTTCAGATTGTGTCCCCTTGTTCTTGTGTTTACTTTCCTATTAAAAACACTTCCCTCCTGGACCTTATTTAACCCTTTAACATATTTAAATGTTTCGATCATGTCCCCCCCCCCCTTTTCCTTCTGTCCTCCAGACTATACAGATTGAGTTCATTAAGTCTTTCCTGATACATTTTATACTTAAGACCTTCCACCATTCTTGTAGCCCATCTTTGGACCCCCTTCAATTTTGTCAATATCTTTTTGTAGGTGAGGTCTCCAGAACTGAACACAGTACTCCAAATGTGGTCTCACCAGCGCTCTATATAAGGGGATCACAATCTCCCTCTTACTGCTTGTTATACCTCTAGCTATGCAGCCAAGCATCCTACTTGCTTTTCCTACCGCCCGACCACACTGCTCACCCATTTTGAGACTGTCAGAAATCACTACCCCTAAATCCTTCTCTTCTGAAGTTTTTGCTAACACAGAACTGCGAATGCAATACTCAGATTGAGAATTCCCTTTCCCCAAGTGCATTATTTTACATTTGGAAACATTAAACTGCAGTTTCCATTGCTTTGACCATTTATCTAGTAAAGCTAAATCATTTACCATATTACAGACGCCTCCAGGAATATCAACCCTATTGCACACTTTAGAGTCATCGGCAAATAGGCAAACCTTCCCTACCAAACCTTCCCCTATGTCACTCACAAACATATTAAAAAGATATACAGTAGGAAGGGCCCTTGGAGGTCTTCTAGTCCAACCTCCGACTCAAGCAGGAAACCCTATATCATTTCAGACAAATGGTTGTCCAATCTCTTCTTAAAAATCTCCAGTGTTGGAGTACCCACAATTTCTGGAGGTGAGTTAATTGTTCTAACTGTCAGGAAATTCCTCCTTAGTTCTAGGTTGCTTCTCTCCTTGATTTGTTTCCATCCATTGCTTCTTATCCTGCCTTCAGGTGCTTTGGAGAAGAGATTGACTCTCTCTATATACTGCAGGGTTTTTATTATTATTATTATTATTATTATTATTATTATTATTATTATTATTATTATTATTTGTTCTGTCTGGGTCACTCCGGAAGCCAAGACCAACCCAAAAAGAGAAGCCAGACACACCGGTAAAAGGCAAAGGCAGTTTAAAAGTCAAAGGACAGAAAATGTCCTTACAAACAGGAAAACACTGTACCTTCAGATATATCCACGAAGGCAAAAGTCCATGCAGCAATACAGGATTCTTGCTGCCAAGACGAGGCTGTAGATAGCAGACCTACACCTCCCACGGGTCTTCCAAACTGCTGGGCCACAAGCCAGGAACAGAGACGCCGAGAACAAAGCAGGACACCGTAGCTCCAACTGATAACACTCCACATGGCTTCAAGGGCTTGCCTGCCTTTTAAACCCTGCTAAGGAGGATCACACCCAAGCCCAGCTGTTCCTAATTCATTGCTGATAATACTTCTTTAATTGCTCCTTTCTTTGATCTGAACGTCTCTGTCGCATGTCAATGATGGCTTGTGAGTCATCACCTAATGACTCCAAGCTACTGGCTGAGGAGAGCCCCCCCCCCCGGGGGCTCTCATGCTGTTCTCCTTCATCCCATTCCTGACTTTCCTCTCCCACGTCCGACTGTTCAGCCCCCTCCTCTTCGCTGTCATCCTCCTCCGGGCATGGAGCCAGCAAAGACGCAGCTGGACCCTGATCGGCCTCAGGCTGAACCATAACAATTATTATTATTATTATTATTATTATTATTATTATTATTATTATTATTATTTATTAGATTTAGATTATTTATTAGATCTCCGAAGACTCAGGGTGGCTCACTTCCCAATTCTTTGATGTCCATCTGGGTTAGGAGGACCCCAGAATTCTGTAACTTGTATGGCATGCTAAGTCTACCGCACAAACAATTCCAGAAGACATGAGTTATGGAGCCTGGAATCAGGTCTTTTTTGTGATTTTTAAAAAAGGCTCCAACCTGAACCAACTTGCTTGCCAGGGGTATTGTGCGGACAGGCTAAAGGGATATTTACCTCTGTTTCTTCAAGAGATTGCATTAGGGCAGTGGTTCTCAACCTTTCTAATGCCATGACCACATAATACAGTTCCTCGTGTTGTGGTGACCCCCAACCATAAGTCTAGTGCCAATTCCCCCAACAGAGCTTTAAGCTGATTGGCAGGAAGGTCAGAAGAACACACCCACTGTAAAAGCCTAATTGGTCAGATTATAAAAATATGTTCCAAGGCACCAGAATAGAAACCTTAGTTCCTAACACCATGGTGTTAGGTGACCCTGTGAAATGGCGGGTCGGTGGGTGGGTGGGTGGGTGGGTGGATGGATGGATGGATGGATAGGTAGATAGGTAGGTAGGTAGATAGGTAGGTAAATAGATAGATAGATAGATAGATAGATAGATAGATAGATAGATAGATAGATAGAAGATGGATGGATGGATGGAGATAGTCAGATAGATAGGTAGGTAGGTAGGTAGGTAGGTAGACAGACAGACAGACAGACAGACGGATAGATAGAAGATGGATGGATGGATGGAGATAGTTAGTCAGATAGGTAGGTAGGTAGGTAGGTAGGTAGGTAGATAGATAGATAGATAGATAGATAGATAGATAGATAGATAGATAGATAGATAGATAGATAGATAGATAGATAGATAGAAGATGGATGGATGGATGGATGGAGATAGTTAATCAGATAGGTAGACAGACAGACAGACAGACAGACAGACAGACAGACAGACAGACAGACAGAAAACAATAAATAATAAAAATACATCTTTGATCCACACAACAATAACAAGGGATCTAAGAGGCAATAAGGAATTATCTTTAAGCACTGAAGTGGTTTTAAAAGGCTCAGTCGTGCTTACTAGAAAATTTATATGGCCACTCATCTGAACAAATCACTCTAGGCAACTATATAAACCCCTTTTTAAAAACCACATGTATGCCTTTTTTTAAATAAAACTCCATCAATTCAGAAATGCTCATCCAAAGATCCAATGGGCATAATAAGGTATTTCCGTTTCAGTCATTTATGCCTCGTTGGAAGTATAATTGTTGCTGGAAATATCTATATTCTCAATCATCTACGTCAGGGGTCACCAAACCTTCGAACCTCAGGGACCACCAAATGCATAATTTTAAATCCCGCTGACCACTAATGTGACTTTTTTTTAAAGAAAAAAGAGAAATAGTATTTAGTCCACTGTTTAAAAATGCAAATAAGTTTTCTGTGGACCACCAACATTTTCTCACAGATCATCAAGTGGTGACCACAGATCTAGGTCATGATTGTCCCAAAGGTGCTTTTTCAAAAGACAAGTGGACTTCCTTGGTTTCCTTTGAAGATGTTTCGCTTCTTAGCCAAGAAGTCAAAAGTGTTTTGCTTCTCCTTGGATGACAAGCAAAACATCTTCAAGGAAAATAAAGAGTCCCGTTGCCTTTTGAAAAAAAAAATCACCTTTGGGACGTTGTTAGGAACAGACTGAAGGATGGGCTATAAGCCGGAAAGGTGGGAGCACCGTTCCGGGGGCAGCAATGGAGTGTGTAGGTTCGCTGCATTGCTGCTGGGTGTGCACATGCTGTGCATACCCAACCAGCGCAATTCCAGTAAAAATTACCAGGTTTTTGCTGCTGCGCATGCACAGAAGCAAAGAAACCATCAATTTTGCTGCTGGAAGGATTTCCCCGTGAGAGATTTAGGCTGCTGCACATGCACAGAAGCAAAGAAACCATCAATTTTGCTGCTGGAAGGATTTCCCCGTGAGAGATTTAAGCTGCTGCACATGCACAGAAGCAAAGAAACCATCAATTTTGCTGCTGGAAGGATTTCCCCGTGAGAGATGTAGGCTGCTACACACGCACAGCAGCCGAATCTTGCTATAGCGCCTAGAGTGGCAGCTGGGCCAGCTCCACCCACATGGCCTGTTCTCTGCTTATCCCATGCCGCAGGAGAGAGATACCCGTGGCACGGGAGGGTACAGAGAGGCCATGGCCCATCTTCTCCTTGCCCCTGCAGGAAGTCGCGCGATGGAGCAAGGTAAGGGCCGAGTGGGGTGGCAAAGCGGGCGGTGGGTGGGGGAGCAGCGGTAAGGTGGAGGAGCAGCAGGGGCAGCGGGGCAAGTGGCGGCAGTCATCTACTTTATTTTGGCCTATTTCTGGGCCTTTTTGCTTCTGTGCATGCGCAGAAGCTAAAACCGCTGAAAATTTTGCACTACACATACGTACAGACAAGCATGCTCCCGGCCCATTCCGGTAATTTATTTATTTATTTATTAAATTTGTATGCCGCCCCTCTCCGCAGACTCGGGGCGGCTCACAACAGCAACAGAAAACAGTATATAATACAATGCAATAATTAGAAAGCTAAAAACCCATAATTTAAAAAACATGCACACAACATACCGTACATAAACAGTATAGGCCTGGGGAAAATATTTCAGTTCCCCCATGCCTGACGGCAAAGGTGGGTTTTAAGGAGTTTGCGGAAGGCAAGGAGGGTGGGGGCAGTTCTTATCTCAGGGGGGAACTGGTTCCAGAGAGTCGGGGCCGCCACAGAGAAGGCTCTTCCCCTGGCACCTGCCAAACAACATTGTTTAGTCGACGGGACCCGGAGAAGGCCAACTCTGTGGGACCTAATCGGTCGCTGGGATTTGTGCGGCAGAAGGCGGTCCCGGTAATGCCGGGAATGGTAGCCCGCTCCTGAACAGAGCTAAAGGAGTACATGGGACAATTGACTAAATCTTTGGGAACTACCGTGTTTCCCCGAAAGTAATACAGTGTCTTACTTTCTTTTTATCCCCAAAAGCCCCACTATGTCTTACTTTCGGGGTATGTCTTATATTGGAAAAAAATTGAAAGGGTCGCGTTCCCGAAGGTGGCATCTCCCCAGAGTCCAGAAGGGCAGCCGCGGGACAGGAGCCTCATGAGCCCTTTTCCAAGTTCAACCTCAGGGCTCCAGGGCAGCCTCCTCAAGGGCGACAGCCGCCCTCGTTCTCCTCCTCTTCCTCCTCCTCCATCACCGCCGCCACGCCGCGCTGCTCACCCAGGGCGAGGGGAGGAGGATCTGAAGAGAGCGCCAATGGGAAGGAAGTGCCCCGGATGGGTGGGGACTTTCCTACCTCTGGCCGGGCAGCTTCCCTTGCAGGGCCATTTCTGAGGAGCCCACCATAATGGTGGCAACCTGCGGCCGCCAAGGCAGGGCCCTTGCCCACCTCGACTGCCGCGGAGAGGCTGCGCCGTGACCCCTCGACGCCGCCTCTTTCCTCCCTGCGGCTAACTCGGCTCCGCCGGCAAGTTTCACTGGCTCTCGAGGAGGCAAAAGCGAAGGCAGGAGCAGGTCGCTCGCTGCAGCAAGCCCCGCCGTCTCCGGCCGACAGCTCCCTCTAACGAGCCGAAGCTTAGCAGTCTGGCTTCATCCCTCCGTCAGCCAAACTCCCCGGCGGGCTGGGCCTCAGCAGGCCGCCTCCCTCACAGCTCCCCTCCCCAGTCCCGGAAGAAGGCAGCGAAAGCGCGCCCTTCTTCCCGCTTAAAAAAGGAAGGCAGCTAGACGAGAGGGAGGCGGCAATACCCCCGTGTTTCCCCGAAAGTAAGACATATGTCTTACTTTTGGGGTACGGCTTATATTAGCTGACCCCCCTGAAACCCCCGATACGTCTTACAATCGGGGGTGTCTTACTATCGGGGAAACAGGGTAATAGGAAGACAATGATTGCCACTCAGTAGAGGCTTCATCAGATGTCCCATTCAATTTAAGGAGATTTATAGTGCCATTCCATGCAAATTTATTCAGAACAGGAAATTGAATACAAACAAGGAAATAAAAATGACTTTTAGCCTGACCGGCAAAATCTAGTTTTCTGTTATGGGAAAATGTTTCTCTTAATTGGATTACATTTCAAACGTTTGCTGCAAAAAAGCAGATGGTTAGTATTGCCTTGGATTGTTATTGTTTTGCAACCTGGGAATGTTGCTTGTGTCAACAGCGACAGTGACCTATGACAGACTGGACATCTGTAAAACTATAAATTGAATCTAGAGATGTCAGATCCTTACTAAGGCTACGTCTCTGGCTAGCTTTAATGAAAGGAATTCTCCAGCAAACCCTGTCCCACAACATGAGAATCTGATAATCCTGCATAGGCTGTTTGGAATTAAAAAATCATTTGGAACTCCGAGGAAGAGGAAATGGATGGTTATACTATGATTGGAAGTAAACTCCCATTTACATCTCCAGCACAATGAATAAGCATCACTGAATGTACATACAGTGGTACCTATACTTAAGAACTTAACTCGTTCTATGACCAGGTTCTTAAGTAGGTTTAGGTTTAGGTTTATTGGATTTATATGTAGAAGAGTTTGTAAGTAGAAGCAATTTTTCCCATAGGAATCAATGTACTGTAAAAGCAAATAATACACGCAAACCCATTAGGAAAGAAATAAAAGCTCGGAATTTGAGTGGGAGGAGGAAGAAGAAGAAGAGGAAGGGGACAGTCACTGCTGAAGGAAGAAGGTGAGGTGAGGGGAATGAAAAAAATCCAAAACTTTAAGTCTTAAAAAAAAAAGAGGCTGCCTCCCATACACTGCACCAGAGAGCACGAGAGGGGGGAACCTCCTGCTCCTTTTTTAAAAAAAAATATTTATTTGTTTGTTTGTTTGTTTGTCAAACAAGTATAGTATTATAGTACATATTAACATAACATAACATAAGTAGAACGTAGTAATAGAAAGGATAATAAGACGGTAGAAAAGGGACATTAGGCACATAAGTGCACTTATGCACGCCCTTTACAGACCTCTTAGAAAAGGGGAGAGGTCAATTGTAGATAATGTAAGGTTGAAGATTTTGGGGTTGGGGGAAGCAACAACAGAGTCAGGTAATGAGTTCCAGGTGGTGACCACTCTTATTGCTGAAATCGTATTTTCTGCAGTCAAGTTTGGAGCGATTTACATTCAGTTTGTATCTATTACGTGCTCTTGTGTTGTTGTTGTTGTTAAAGGTGAAGTAGTCACTGACTACTTCATGATTTTATGAACAACAGTTAAATCAGTTCAGAGAGGAGGTAGTTGTAAATTTTCTAGATTTATTATTTGAAGCCTGGAGGAGTAAGGTAATTTGTTACTTGAGGAGGAGTGAAGAACTCTTCTTGTGAAGTATTTCTGGACTCCTTCGGTTGTATTAATATCTGATATGCAGTGTGGATTCCACACAGGTGAGCTATATTCTAGAATAGGTCTGACAAATGTTTTGTATGCTCTGGTTAATAAATCAGTGTTTCTAGAGAAGAAGCTACGTAAGATTAGGTTTACAATTCTTAAAGCCTTTTTGGCAATGCTGTTACAGTGGGCTCTAGCACCTAGGTCATTGGAAATGAGTACTGCAAGGTCTTTGACTGAGTGAGGGTCCGCTGTTAGTTCAGTTTTACCAAGTATGTATTTAGTATTCGGATTCTTTTTACCAACGTGTAGGACGGAGCATTTGTTGGTAGAGATTTGAAGTTGCCAGTTGGTAGACCATTCAGCTACATGGTCAAGGTCTTTTTGAAGGGTAGAAGTATTGTCAGCAGTATTAAATAGTTTAACATCATCAGCAAAGAGAACACAATTGCTTGTCATGTTGTCACAGAGATCGTTTATGTAGAGTATATGACTGAAAGGCAGCGGCTGCTGCTACCTGCTTCCTCGTCCTTCTCATGCTCCCCTCTCCTCTCGCTCACTCGCTTTGTAATCGGTGCCTTTCTTCACTGTGGTGACTCCTCAGTTTGGCTGAAGCTGAGTTGATCTGGTTGGGGCGAAGCGCCCCCTTTTGCCTTTCCATGGCCAGCCGCTCCAGGAGGAAACCTCATACCAGGTGTATGGAAGGCAGCGCGAAGTGGTTTATTCCGTCTCCAAGCACCCAGAGAAAGGAAAATGCCACTGGCAGCCCAGAAAAGCCCAAGATAACCAGAATTAAAGGGGGAATGGCAGGAAACTGGCCGGGCCTTCGTGCCACTCTCAAATTTCCTGGGAACTTTTTCTGGACTTGGGTTCTTAAGTAGAAAATGGTTCTTGAGAAGAGGCAAAAAAATCTTGAACACCTGGTTCTTATGTAGAAAAGCTCTTAAGTAGAGGCGTTCTTAGGTAGAGGTACCACTGTATTTGAGATGAGCAACTATGTCATATAAACAGTGATAGCAATAGCACTTAGACGTGTTCTGCCAGCCTCTCTGAAAATTCAAGGGTACAAATTTCACACACACACACACACGTTTGAAAATTCAAAACAATGTTCTTTATCATAAAATTCAAAATAAACTAAGCACTCTTTTTGTATTGCAAAGAGCACTCTTCCCAAAACAACCGGGTAGTCTGTACAATTTCCCTTAAGCAGTCATTAAGTACTTAGCTAGCAGCTGTGAAGAAACTTCACACCCCTTCTTCTTCCAACGAAGTGAGACACACACACACAAGTTGCTCTGCTTTGTTTTCCAAGGCATGAAAAAGCAACAAAGTCTAGAAAACACAGGATTCCTGACAAACTCCGATCAGATATTCTTCCACAATGGCCAAACCCACATACTGTTATTTATAGCAGCAGCCCGAATTACTGGAGCCCCACCCAAACACAGGTGGCCTCACTTATTTCCTGTAATATGTTTTTACTTGGTCTCTTCTACACATAATTCTGCACTTGCGTGGGTCCAAAATGTCATCATCTGAATCAATGGAAGATAAGGGAGATTGACTGCCTGGGCTGTGTGCCAAGCCCTCCTCTGCCGAGTCACTCCCACCTTCTTCTTCGTCCGAGGAAAGTAAACTCTGAACTGATTCTGTTGGCAATAACACAGGCCTGTAACATGTTGATTTTCCCCTGGCATCCACCTCCCCATTCCCTGGGACAGGAGCTGGGCCAGAGCCAACCACAACAAGACGTATGGTATATACCCAGGGGTGGGTTCTAACTTACCTCGCTGCCGATTCGCTTCCTCCCACACCACGTGGCAAAGAAACAAAGGTGCAAAACAGATGGCAACCACATACAAAGTGCCGGAACTTGGCTTCTGCACAAGTTTGGAATGAAAAATAAATAAATAAATTTGGAAAAAAAAGGAAAAAGATGGAGGTGCCAATGTCCGGCACTGACTGATCACAATGGCATCACCAGCAGGTCACTACCACTTCTGTCAAACAGTCTGAACAGTTGAAAACCACACATGTATATACCATAATAATAACAACAACAATAGAAACATAGAAACATAGAAGACTGACGGCAGAAAAAGACCTCATGATCTATCTAGTCTGCCCTTATACTATTTTCTGTATTTTATCTTAGGATGGATATATGTTTATCCCAGGCATGTTTAAATTCAGTTACTGTGGATTTACCAACCACGTCTGCTGAAAGTTTGTTCCAAGGATCTACTACTCTTCCAGTAAAATAATATTTTCTCATGTTGCTCCGGATCTTTCCCCCAATTAACTTCAGATTGTGTCCCCTTGTTCTTGTGTTCATTTTCCTATTAAAAAAACTTCCCTCCTGGACCTTATTTAACCCTTTAACATATTTAAATGTTTCGATCATGTCCCCCCTTTTCCTTCTGTCCTCCAGACTATACAGATTGAGTTCATGAAGTCTTTCCTGATACGTTTTATGCTTAAGATCTTCCACCATTCTTGTAGCCCGTCTTTGGACCCGTTCAATTTTGTCAATATCTTTTTGTAGGTGAGGTCTCCAGAACTGAACCCAGGATTCCAAATGTGGTCTCACCAACGCTCTATACAGCGGAATCACAATCTCCCTCTTCCTGCTTGTTATACCTATAGTTATGCAGCCAAGCATTCTACTTGCTTTCCCTACCGCCTGACGGCACTGTTCACCCATTTTGAGACTGTCAGAAATCATAGCAACAACATCAGCATTGAAAGGGACCTTGGAGGTCTTCTAGTCCAACCCCCTGCTTAGGCAGGAAACCCTGCACTACTTCAGACAGATGGTTATCCAACATCTTCTTAAAAACTTCCAGTGTTGGAGCGTTCACAACTTCTGGAACCAAGCTGTTCCAAGGATTAATTGTTCTAACCGTCAGGAAATTTCTCCTTTGTTCTGAATTACTTCGCTCCTTGATTAGTTTCTTCCATTGCTTCTTGTTCCACCTTCAAGGTGCTTTGGAGAATAGGTTGACCTTCCCTCTTCTTTGGGGCAACCCCTGAGATATTGGAACACTGGTTATACAGGACTTTCCATGGCATCAATCCAGCATCTTCAATGCTGCACTAAGTCTTCTTTTCTCCTTCTCAGTTTGGTCCAAAATACAATAGGATACCTAAGTTGACGGAGAACAAAAATCAATCAACAGGCAAAAGTTCGGGATTATCTATACCAGTGATGGCAAAACTTTGGCACATGTGGCCATACTTTTTTAATATCAGTGATCAAAGTGCCTGCCACCAGACAACATTCACGCCCCTCCACCAAAATGGGGGCATATTTTCTATATACCCTTTTAACTCAAGAGCAATATATCTATTTACATATTATAAAGTAATTCTAATGTATTCTTTATACCTTGGTCTCAAATTCTACTGACCACATATTATTATTATTATTATTATTATTATTATTATTATTATTATTTACTAGATTTGTATGCCGCCCTTCTCCAAAAACTCTTATTTTGTCCTATCAGTTCCTGTAGAATTCATCCTCTTATCCATAATCTCAAACTGAATATGATCCACCATGTACCAATGCCAATTTTGTATTATCCATTTTGTCACATCCTTCCAGCCTGGGACTATTACCGCTTGAGCGCTTTCTATCACTGCTTCTTTTATTTCTCTAAATTCTCCCATCTCGTTCCTTTTGTCTAGTACCGCCATTTCTTTTGTAATTGTCCATCGTATATTTAACATCCTATTGGTGTCCTCGTGCACTTCTTTCCAAAGGCTCTGCACTACCAGACATTCCACATGGAGCCCTATCTGTCAGCACGCAAACTGTTGCCGTAGCTAGGCTCCAACGTGCATATGCCCACCTGCCAGCTGATTTTCAGCTCACCTGGAAGCTTTGGGAGGACATTTTAGGTGTCCTGAAGGCCTCTGGGGCCCATTTTCACTCTCCCCAGGCTCCAGGGAAGCTTCATGGGCCTGGGAAGCACCAAAAATGGGCCTACCACTTGTAAGAGCTCATATGACCTATAAAGCCCTTCATGGCATCAGACCAGAATATCTCCGAGACCGCCTTCTGCCACACGAATCCCAGAGACCGGTTAGGTCCCACAGAGTTGGCCTTTTCCGGGTCCCTTTGACTAAACAATGTCGTTTGGCAGGACCCAGGGGAAGAGCCTTCTCTGTGGCAGCCCCGACCCTCTGGAACCAGCTCCCCCCCAGAGATTAGGATTGCCCCCACCCTCCTTGCCTTTCGCAAACTTCTTAAAACTCACCTCTGCCATCAGGCATGGGGGAATTGAGACATTTCCCCCTGGCTTATATAGTTTTATGTATGGTATGCTTGCGTTCAATGGTTTTAAATTAATGGGTTTTTAGATACTTTTTAAATATTAGATTTGTTTATTATATACTATTTTATTATTGTTGTGAGCCGCCCCGAGTCTATGAAGAGGGGCGGCATACAAATCTAAATAATAATAATAATAATAATAATAATAATAATAATAATAACAACAACAACAACAACAACAACACTCAAAAAGGAGACAGAAGGACTAATACTGGCAGCACAAGAACAGGCCATTAGAACAAATGCTGTTAAAGCCAGAATTGAAAAATAAAAAGACGATCCAAAGTGCAGACTCTGTAAAGAAACAGATGAAACATTCGATCACATACTCAGCTGCTGCAAAAAGATCGCACAGACTGACTACAAGTATAGACATGATGCTGTGGCACAGATGATCCACTGGAACTTGTGCCGGAACTACCATTTACCAGTGGCAAAGAACTGGTGGGATCATAAGCCCGAAAAAGTGGTCGAAAATGAGCAAGCAAAACTATTGTGGGACTTCCGACTTCAGACTGACCAAATTCTGAAGCATAACACACCAGACATTGTGATCGTGGAGAAAAAGAAAGTTTGGGTCATCGACATCGCAATCCCAGGAGACAGCAGAATTGAGGAGAAGCAGTTAGAGAAATTAGTGAAATACAAAGATCTAAAAATTGAGCTGCAACGACTTTGGCATAAGCCAGTGAAAGTGGTCCCAGTGGTACTTGGCACGCTGGGCGCAGTGCCAAAGGATCTCAGCGGACATTTGAAAACCATCGGAATTGACAAAATCTCCATCTGTCAATTGCAAAAGGCCGCTTTGCTGGGATCGGCAAACATAATTCGCCGTTACATCACGCAGTCCTAGGTGCTTGGGAAGCGCCCGAATGGTGATGAAATACGAAATCCAGCATAGTGATCTCGTTTGCTGTGTTGTACTGACATAATAATAATACCAAGTCCAAATGGAGTTGGGAAGTGGACCGTTTCCAGCCTCTGCAGGGGTGGGGGAGGCCATTTTGCCCTCTCCAGCCATTGAATTAAGGGTATGAGCACTCTCCCATGTGGGATAGGCTGTGCGCACACGCTTTCAGCACCCGAGGGGAAAAAGGTTCACTGATCTATACTCATAACAAAGTGACAGTGATGGGAAGAGCTTGTCTCAGGCAAAAGAAACACCCCTCACTGTTTACACAGATACATTTGCTTCCCAGCACCACTTTTATGGGCTGCTAAAGGCAATAAAAAACTGTTTACAATCTTGGAGCATCACTGCGGATTGCAGTTGTGTATACACAACATGGCTTTGCAGGGCATCTCACTCACTTGAACAAATTACCTCCATTTCACTGACACTTACACCCTTCAGCAGGGTCTGTGCAGCGGTCAAATGTTAGCTGCACAATTGCCCAAGAGTTTCCATGGAAGGATAGGAGTCCAAAAAAAATAAAATATCACCCAAACAGCATGATAGTAGCCAAAGTTGTGCAAATATCTGTCCACAGGATGCTACTACTATAGGGCATTGCATGCCGAAACAACCAGACAGAAAGGCTGGGGGAAAAAGCTTCAAAAAGCTATATTCAGACTATAAGAGACACCCAGGTTTTTACTAGGGTTATTGTTTTAATTTATATGGGACTTCTTTTTTATTGTTAACTGTATTTTTGGATGTTGGATAGCCATTTGTCTAAAGTAGTGTAGGGTTTCCTGCCTAAACAAGGGGTTGAAGACTTACAAGGTCCCTTCCAACTCTGTTATTGTTGTTGTTGCTGCTGCTTTTCAATCAATCAAATTATAGTTATCCTTGCTAGTATTTGTATCTAGTTAAATGATAATATCATTGCATACAAGTGCCATACAAATCACCCCTTTTATAGGGACTACTGTTAGAGTCTAAAAGTATCTTTTCATGGTAGTCCATCTAGCTTCTTTGATCTTTCCAAAGAGGGATAATATAAATTAACATTTAACCTTTTATATTTCCATCCCTTTCTCCTCCTCTCTCTTCTCCCTTTTTTTAAATGCAGAAGTTCCAGTTTGTAATTTTCTTCCATAAAATAATTGTGTTCATGACCCTGAAAAGTGTTGCTCTATTAGACAATTATTATTTTTTGTCATTAACATGGTTTATTTATTAATTTGTTTGTTTGTTTGTTTATCTATTTTTATTTATTTATTTATTTATTTATTCCTTTATTTCTTTATTCCTTTATTCCTTTATTCCTTTATTCCTTTATTCCTTTATTCCTTTATTCCTTTATTCCTTTATTCCTTTATTTCTTTATTTCTTTATTTCTTTATTTCTTTATTTCTTTATTTCTTTATTTCTTTATTATTTCTTTATTATTTCTTTATTTATTTCTTTATTTCTTCATTCATTCATTCATTTGCTTTTTTTTTTTTAAGGCCGACCTTCTCCTTAGACTCAGGGCGGCTTACAACATGTTTAGCAATAGCACTTTTTAACAGAGCCAGCCTATTGCCCCCACAATCCGGGCACTTCAAAATAACAGACATTTCTACCCAACTTTCCAAATCTAATCTCCCAAATTGTTAAATGTCTTGGACTTTAGGTTTCCTGGCACCAGGGTGCCCATTACTTGCAAACTATCTGAAATGGGTTTGTTGGACAGGCAAAATCCCAAACTTTATCAACTGGCGTGCTGAGAGATTTTTTAGGAAATAATAATAAGAAAAGGCTTAGTGATCCCATTTGCCTAATTTTATTACTTCACTTGATTGCATTAACAAGATTTAGATGCAATCTCTCCTATGCAAGAAAACAGAGAAATATACAGGCCAGAAAAGGAATGATGGATGGAAACCGAACAAGGAGAAATTCATCCTTGAAATAAGGAGAAATTTTCTGACAGTGAAAACAATCAACTCATGGAACAGAAGTTGTTTTTGGAAGTTGTGGAAGCTCCATCAATGGAAACTTTCAAGAAGACACTGGACTGCCACTTGTCAGTGGTGGCATAGGGCAAGGGTCTTCAAAGTTGGCAACTTTAAGACTTGTGGACTTCAACTCCCAGAATTCTCCAGCCAGCCAGTCTCTTGCTTGAGCAGGAGGGGGGGATTGGATTACATGATCTACAAGGTGACTTCCAACTGTGTTAATCTGTTAAATACAGTGGTACCTCTACCTAAGAATGCCTCCACTTAAAATCTTTTCTAGGTAAGAATTGGGTGTTCAAGATTTTTTTGCCTCTTCTCAAGAACTATTTTCTACTTAAGAACCCGAGCCCAGAAAAATTTCCCAGGAAATTTGAGAGCGGCACAAAGGCCTGGCCAGTTTCCTGCCATTCCTCCTTTAATCTCGGGCTTTTCTGGGCTGCCAGAGTGTTGTGATTCAGCCTGAGGCTCCTCAAGGACCGGCTGGAGCTCTGCCGGATCCATGCCCAGAGGAGGAGGACAGTGACCAGGAGGGGGAGGACCAGGCAGATGGGGGAGAGGAACGTCAGGAAGAGGAGAAGGGAGAGCAGCCTGAGACCCCCGGGGGGGGGGCCCTCTCCCCAGCTAGTAGCCTGGATTCATTGGATGAAGACGCACAGGCTATAATAGACATGAGGCAGAGACGGGCAGCTCAAAGAAGGGGCCAATTAGAAAGGTATTTCCATCCCTGAATTGGCAACAGCTGGGTTTGGGTGTGGTTCTCCTCAGCAGGGTTGAAAAGGCAGGCCCGCCCTTACAGTCTTGTGGAGAGTTATCAACTGGGAGTCCTGTGACCTTGCTTCGATTCTTGGCGTCTCTGATCTTGGCTTGTGACCTAGAAGGCTGAAAGACTTGGGGGAGGCGTGGGTTTTATTATCTCCAGTGTTGTTTTTGCCAGCAAGAATCCTGTTTTATTGCCTGGCCTTTGTGAAACCTCTGTGAAGCTTCATCGTGTTCCTGTCTGTAAGAACAGTTTTTGTTACCTGTGTTTGCTTTCCAGTATATAAACTGCCTTTGCTTTTTACCAGTGTGTCTGGATACTCTTTTTGGTTGGTGTTGGCGTCTGGGGGGATCCAGACAGAACACAGAGGAGCCTTTCAGTGGCGCTTAAGGAGGCTTTGACAGTCCAGAGCAAACGAAGCATTTTCCTTTCTCTGGGAGCTTGAAGAGGGAATAAACCACTGCCAGCACCCAGAGAAAAGAAATGCTCCCTTCGCTCTGGGCAGCCCTCTCCACAAAAAGCTGCAGATATATTGTGATTTGGGGAACATCAGAAGGAGAGAATGCCAAACTTCATGGCTATCCTTAAATCTCTTCTTCTCGTGAAATCAGAGAAATGTTCTCACCATCTTTTGTTTTTTTTTTATAACCAGTTCCCATCTAAGAAAATCAACTTGCCCATATCCAGATTTGACTAATTCTGTTTTATTATTTTAACAGAGCTCATTTTAGGCCAAAGATTATAAGGAGACTCCCAATAGGGAGTAGTGGGAGTCTCTCCTTAGATACTTTGACCTGAAATTAGGTCTGTTAAAATAATAAAACAGAATCAGTTAAATTTGGAGATGGACAAGTTGATTAGATCAGTTCTTTGGAAGAAAGAATGCTCCCCAGAGAGAAGTGTTGATTGAGAAGCTTCCCATTGTCTATTTGGAAATTGTCAAGAGATGTACACGTGGCTTCAATAAAGAATAGCTTGTAGTAGCTCAGCTAGTAGTAGCTTATGGCTTGAAGTAGCCATAATAGCTAATAGCTAGTAGTAGCTTATGGCCCCAATAAAGAATAGCTATAAGAACATAAGAAGAGCCAGGCTGAATCGGGCCAAAGCCCATCGAGTCCAGCATTCTGTGTCCCACAGTGGCCCACCAATTCTCCATGGGGATCTTGAGCAGAAAGAGAAGACTAAACCCTCCTTTTCCCTTGACCCCCAACAAATGGTACCCAAGGGAATTTTGCCTGTCTCAGCCAAGATAGAGGCGGCACTTGGACATCCATTTCAATAACCACCAATACACTTGGCATCCATGAATCTGTCTAATCCTGCCTTGAAGCTATCCAGGCTGACAGCTGTCACAACCTCTTCTGGAAGTGAATTCCATAAACCAAGGACATAGAAACATAGAATATTGACGGCAGAAAAAGACCTCATGGTCCATCTAGTCTGCCCTTATACTATTTCCTGTATTTTATCTTAGGATGGATATATGTTTATCCCAGGCATGTTTAAATTCAGTTACTGTGGATTTTCCAACCACGTCTGCTGGAAGTTTGTTCCAAGCATCTACTACTCTTTCAGTAAAATAATATTTTCTCATGTTGCTTTTGATCTTTCCCCCAACTAACCTCCCCCTTGTTCTTGTGTTCATTTCACCCAGGACCATCTGAGTGAATAAATATTTCCCTTTATTTGTCCTCACTTTCTTACCTATGAGCTTCAGGGAGTGCCCCCTCGTCCTGGTATGGTGTGATAGAGAAAATAATTTTTCTCTATCCACCTTTTCTATCTCATGCATGATTTTATAGACTTTGATCCAGTCACCTCTTAAACGCCGTCTTTCAAGGCTTAAGAGACCAAGGCGTTGCAACCTGGTTTCATAAGGGAGGGGCTCCATTTCCTTGATCATTCTTGTTGTCCTTTTTTGCACCTTTTCCAGTTCCATTATCTCCTTCTTGAGGTACGGTGACCAGAATAGACCAGCTAATAGTATCTCAGGGTGAAACTACGGAGTTCTTAATGCTTTCTGAGCTTGGTTATAGTTAGGTTAGTTGGTTGGTTGGTTAAGGTGTTAAGCCCTACATTCAGTGATGGGCTGCCAAAAATTTTACTGCTGCACTGTGGGTGTGGCTTATTTTGTGGGTGTGGCTTGATGGCCATGTGACCAGGTAGGAGTGGCTTGCCGGCCATGAGACTGAGGGTGACTTAAAGCAGGGGTCCCCAACCACCGGGCCGCGGACCAGTACCGGGCCGCGGGGCATGTTGCACCGGTCCGTGGAGTCAGCAGCTGCCGGCCCTCATGCCGCCACCCCTTCCTCCAGCGCTTCGCCTCCCGCCGGGCAAGAGGCCTCGGGAGGCAGGTTCTGCCGGCCACAGGACGATGGACGGGACAGAGGGGTGGGAAGGACCGAGAGGCTCAAGCCTCTTTTGGCTTCTGCCGTGGGGCGCTTTTGCATTTTTGGCTGGGGGGAGGCAGGAGGGCCAGCCTGACCCCCTGTCTCCAGGGCTTAGCTCCCGCTGGGCAAGAGGGCTTGGGAGGCAGGTTCTGCTGGCCACAGGGCGATGGCGGGAAAGAGGGGCGGGGAGGACCAGCACCCCCATGCTTAATCCCGCCCCCAACCACACCCCTTTCCGCCCCCACTGGGCCATAGAAAAATTGTCTTGCTGAAACTGGTCCCTGGTGGAAAAAACGTTGGGGACCACTGACTTAAAGGACTTGGGACTGGGTGTGAGTGGCTTACCAACCAAGCTAAGTTTTGAAATAGGTGCTTGAACTCTTTTTCAGTTGCTTAAGTCCCATTATTTGAATAGCCACAAAAAATGACAAATGATAGACAGCATTATTTGTTGAGGAGCACAGTAACATTTTCAGGTTGAGATATATTTTATACGCAGAACAAGGCTGTGGATTGTGGAACTCAAAAGTATTGAATGGTCCAAAGCACTGTGGGAAAAAAAGTTATGAAAAACAGAGGGACGGAATGGGGATGATAGAAAAACATGATTTGTGGAGTGAAGAGTTTTTTATGCATAGCAGTTTAAGCTCTTGATACAGGGCTTATCTTATTCATGAAGTTAAATATACTTAGTGTTGAACCAAGAAACAAATTTTCTTGGTAGGGCAGAGAGCCTTATCCAGCTCTCTCCAAATTGTGCCGTGATTCCTCATTTCTAATGGTGATGTCACTGGTTTATTTACTGTAATAAGTTTTTTTTTTTAAGTACCGGTATTTCATCTTGAATAAAAAGACCGTAGCAACTCCATTTCAGAACATTGTGGTAGCTCAGAATGTTGGGAATTTCGAAATGCTGGTGGTTATGAAACACAAATACTTTGTGCAATGGGATTTGCAGCTGGATGCTTTCGAGGCAGTGATTGGAAATTTTGCATGTAACGTTTTTAGAGCGATGACCTTTGGGGGAACATGACCTAAATAGCGTCATAAGGAAATTGTGTTCCCACAGAAATTGCACGTGCATGTGAAATTGGACATGCACTGGGGAGAAGAGAGAGGAGAGGAAAGGGATGGAAATATAAAAGGTTAAATGTTAATTTATATTATCCCTCTTTGGAAAGATCAAAGAAGCTAGATGGACTACCATGAAAAGATACTTTTAGACTCTAACAATAGTCCCTATAAAAGGGGTGATTTGTATGGCATATGTATGCAACGATATTATCACTTAACTAGATACAAATACTAGCAAGGATAACTATAATTTGATTGATTGAACAACAACAACAGCAACACCAACAACAACAGAGTTGGAAGGGACCTTGTAAGTCTTCAACCCCTTGTTTAGGCAGGAAACCCTACACTACTTCAGACAATTGGCTATCCAACATCCAAAAATACAGTTAACAATAAAAAAGAAGTCCCATATAAATTAAAACAATAACCCTAGTAAAAACTCACAACTCAGCAATCCAATCAACACAACACAACATACCATTCAATACTATTTGGCCATGAAAAATGTACAACTCGTGGCCCCCAGGCCTGGGTGGGTGGGTGGGTGGGTGGATGGGTGAATAAGTGGATGGATGGATGAGTGGGTGGGTAGTTGGGTGGGTGGGTGGGTGGGTGGATGCATGGATAGATGGGTGAATGGATGAATGGGAGAGTGAATGGGTGGATAATTGATTAGTCTTATAAACATATCAAAACAAAAAAACAAAAAATAAAATATGGGATTTAATCCCAAGGTAAAATAGATGAAAGAAAATATAAGAGTAAAATATATAGGTGGTAAATACAAGGAATCAACATTCAATTAAATAAATTGAGGTATCTTGTAAGGGTGATTTGATTAAATAAATCATCTTTACAAGATACCCCAATCTGGTTCAATGTAACTGGTGCTTAGGTCAAGCAATCTTAACTCTAAACTCATCAGTTCTGCTCATGATGCATATATTAGAACTCAGGAGCCAATAGACCAATCTGCAATTCAAATTCTGGGGGGCTCTTCTTTCAAATAAGGACGTTAAGTCTCTAAGCTGAACCAGAGTATATAGTGGACAATCAAAAAGGACATGAGCAAAAAAGGAGAATACAGTGATACCTCGTCTTACAAGCGCCTCGCCATACAAACTTTTCGAGATACAAACCCAGGGTTTAAGATTTTTTTGCCTCTTCTTACAAACTATTTTCACCTTACCAACCCACCGCGGCCGCTGGGATGCCCCGCCTCCGGACTTCCTTTGCCAGCGAAGCACCCATTTTTGCACTGCTGGGATTGTCATGAGGCTCCCCTCCATGGGAAACCCCACCTCCGGACTTCTGTGTTTTTGCGATGCTGCAGGGAAATCCCAGCAGGGGAATCCCAGCAGTGCAAAAACAGGCATTTCGCTGGCAACAGAAGTCCGGAGGTGGGGTTTCCCAGCAAGGGGAGCATCAGTGAAATCGCAGCATTGCAAAAACACAGAGGTCCAGAGGTGGGGTTTCAAGGACTTTGGTGTTTTGCGATGGTGCGATTTCACTGATGCTCCCTTCGCTGGGAAACCCCACCTCTGGACTTCCGTTGCCAGTGAAGCGCTCATTTTTGCGCTGCTGGGATTCCCCTGAAGCATTGCAAAAACATGGAAGTCCGGAGGTGGGGTTTCCCATGGAGGGGAGCCTCAGGGGAATCCCAGCAGCACAAAAATGGGCGCTTCGGCTGGCAAAAGGGGTGAGTTTTGGGCTTGCACGCATTAATTGCTTTTCCATTAATTCCTATGGGAAACATTGTTTCGTCTTACAAACTTTGAGTTCCACGCTTCGACAACTTGATTACAAAAATCATATTTTTTACAGTCAAGTTTGATATGTAAGACAAAGACATTAATTCCTATGGGAAACATTGTTTCATCTTACAAACTTTTCAGCTTAAGAACCTTGTCCCGGAACCAATTAAGTTTGTAAGACAAGATATCACTGTATTTGAATAGAGTTGAAATGGGGGAGTCCTTAGTGCTCTCTGATTGTTTTCTTGAAGACATTTCATTACCCAACTAAGCAGCAGCATCAGTGCTGGAAGGCAGTGGGGTTTGCAGAGAGGAGGAGGACTGTGGAGTCCTTGATGCTCTCAGAGCTTGGTTGGTTTTTTTTGCAGAAAGTTCACTACCCAAATTAGGTAGCAGGACTGATGATGTTACCTAATTTAGATAACGAAACCTCTGCAAGGAAACAACCCAGCTCAGAGGACACCAAGTACCCCTTAGACATGAGCAATATCTTTATTGGCTGTCACATATTTATTTATTTATTTATTTATTGGATTTGTATGCCGCCCCTCTCCAGAGACTCGGGGCGGCTAACAGCGACAATAAAACAGTGTACAATAGTAATTTGGTATTGATGATTAAAAATCAATTAATATAAAAACCAAACATACATACATACATACCATGCATAGAATTGTAAAGGCCTAGGGGGAAAGAGGATCTCAATTCCCCCATGCCTGGCGGCAGAGGTGGGTTTTAAGTTGTTTACGAAAGGCAAGGAGGGTGGGGGCAGTTCTAATCTCTGGGGGGAGTTGGTTCCAGAGGGCCGGGGCCGCCACAGAGAAGGCTCTTCCCCTGGGTCCCGCCAGGCGACATTGCTTAGTTGACGGGACCCGGAGAAGATCCACTCTGTGGGACCTAACTGGTCGCTGGGATTCGTGCAGCAGAAGGCGGTCCCTGAGGTAATCTGGTCCGGTGCCATGAAGGGCTTTATAGGTCATAACCAACACTTTGAATTGTGACCGGAAACTGATCGGCAACCAATGCAGATTGCGGAGTGTTGGTGTGACATGGGCATATTTGGGAAAGCCCATGATTGCTCTCGCAGCTGCATTCTGCACGATCTGAAGTTTCCGAATATTTTTCAAAGGTAGCCCCATGTAGAGAGCGTTACAGTAGTCAAGCCTCGAGGTGATGAGGGCATGAGTGACCGTGAGCAGTGACTCCCGGTCCAAGTAGCATTTCCTGATATGGCAGGAAAGGGAGGTAAGAGTGTCACATTTGAAGCAGAGCACAATGGGTTTTCCTACACAATGCAGAAATGGGACAAGATGATCCTGCCGGTTTCTTACAATTCTGCACATCTAAGACTCTAAATCAGTAAAACACATCTGGGCATCCATCCAGCCAGGCCACATGAATGACAAGCAGTTCTTAGAAGTCTTCCACTGTTGGCTTTTGCAAGTGTCACTGTGATCTGCTTTAACAGGATTTAACAGAGTTGGAAGGGACCTTGTAGAGTCAGTGGAGGTGACTGGGGCCTGTACTTGTCCATCTGTCTGGGAAGAGTTTGATCTGGTGACACCTGATGAAGTGGACAAGGCCATTGGAGCTATGAGTTCCGCCACCTGTTTGCTGGATCCATGTCCCTCCTGGCTGGTCTCGGCCAGGAGATTGTCAACGCTTCTCTGGGGAGGGGGTCTTTCCCGGATCCATACAAGGAGGCCCTTGTGTGCCCCCTCCTCAAGAAGCCTTCCCTGGACCCAGCCATTCTCAACAACTATCGCCCAGTCTCCAACCTTCCCTTTATGGGGAAGGTTGTCGAGAAGGTGGTGGTGCTCCAGCTCCAGCGGTCCTTGGAAGAAGCCGATTATCTAGGCCCTCAACAGTCAGGATTCAGGCCGGCTACAGCACAGAAACTGCTTTGGTCGCACTCAGTGTTCCCTCTAATTTTTTTTTTTTTGGGGGGGGGGCGGAAAAGTATATAGTGTCTGAGCGGCAGTCCCTTCGGGACTGGGCGGCACAGAAATAATAAACAAACAAACAAACAAACAAAACCCCCACCCTGTTTTGCCTCAGAGAATTTCAAAATAAAATACTGTACTGTGTGTCTATAACAGTGAGCTCATAATAGGGAAACTCTATCAATATCAAAATGCCACTTAAATAGTTGAGCTAGTTTCAAACTAGATTTTGATTTTCTTTCTCTCTTCCTTACTCCCATTCTTTTTCTTTCTCTTTTCCTTCCTCTCTTTTTTCTATCTGTTTCTCTCTCTTCCTCTCTTCCTCTCTCTCTCCTTCCCTCTCGGCTTCTGGGCAGGTTTGGGAAACTCTGAGTTGATGATGATTTTTAAGTGAGCGATTGCTCACTGCTCAGCTTAGAGGGAACTATGGTCGCACTGATGGATGATCTCTGGCGGGCCCGGGACAGGGGTTTATCCTCTGTCCTGGTGCTTCTTGACCTCTCAGCGGCTTTCAATACCATCGACCATGGTATCTTTCTGCGCTGGCTGGAGGAGTTGGGAGAGGGAGGCACTGTTCTTCAGTGGTTCTCCTCCTACCTCTCCAGTTGGTCACAGTCAGTGTTAGTGGGGGGTCAGAGTCGACCTCTAGGTTGCTTCCTTGTGAGGTGCCTCAGGGGTCGGTCCTCTCCCCCCTGCTATTTAATATCTACATGAAACCGCTGGGTGAGATCATCCAAGGGCATGGGGTGAGATATCATCAGTATGCAGATGATACCCAGCTTTACATCTCCACCCCTTGTCCAGTCAGTGAAGCAGTGGAAGTGATGTGCCGGTGTCTGGAGGCTGTTGGGGTCTGGATGGGTGTCAACAGACTCAAACTCAACCCTGATAAGGTGGAGTGGCTGTGGGTTTTGCCTCCCAAGGACAATCCCATCTGTCCATCCATTACCCTGGGGGGGAATCACTAACCCCCTCAGAGAGGGTCCGCAACTTGGGCGTCCTCCTCGATCCACAGCGCCTGAATCCCAGCGACCGATTAGATCCCACAGAGTGGGCCTTCTCCAGGTCCCGTCAACTAAACAATGTTGGTTGGTGGGCCCCAGGGGAAGAGCCTTCTCTGTGGCAGCCCCGACTCTCTGGAACCAACTCCCCCCATAGATTAGAACTGCCCCTACTCTCCCTGCCTTCCGTAAACTCCTTAAAACCCACCTTTGCCATCAGGCATGGGGGAACTGAAACACCTCCCCCGGGCATGTTCAATTTATACATGGTATGTTTGTGTGTGTGTTTGTTAGTAAATGGGGTTCTTTTTAAATCTTCTTAAATATTTTAAATCTATTTGGATTTGTCATGATGTGCTGTGTCTTGTTGTGAGCCGCCCCGAGTCTGCGTAGAGGGGCGGCATACATATCTAAATAATAAATAAATAAATAAATGAATAATAGACAATTGCCAAAATATGGGAGACCTGGGAATTTGGGTAGAAAATGAAACTCCCATGTCACTCAGACATTCAGCTGGGAGATAGGAAAAGCACATGTGCTGTCATTTGTACTTTGCTGTCTCCATTTTTTTGATAAGCAGAAGTCCATCCAGATGGCGGGGAGTTTTTTTCCAAACTAATCTCAACTAAGCTTTCGCCCCCGTCTAATTAATCTTAAACTTATCCAGCGCAAGATAAATGGACAGTCTCTGCATTTTTGGAACTAAGAAATGCAAATATCTCTTTTCGCGATTGAGAATCTAGTCTGGAGGCCTCAACGAAAACCATTTTGTGTTTCTTGGCTTTGAGATGAGAAACCGAAAATCTTGGAATCTTTTTTTTTTTTAAATCTTACAAATCAGCTTTACAGGAAACTCCTCAATGTCTAAACTTATGCCACATACAATAAATGAGCAAATGTCAAGATGTTTGGCAGAGGAAAGTGGGTGCAATATCAAGACACATGCTTTGGAAAAATATTATTTTTTTAATCTGTTGCTATGCTTTATTGGAAATGTCAGGAAGTTTGCAGGAAATTTCAGCCCCTCCGGAGTCTCATCAGCCTAATTTGTCCTCTAAAATGCTTTTCCTCTTCTGGGTCCTCTTTACGATTGTTTGCACAAAGCCTTTTCTTCACCAAAGCCTTTTGGTACAGATTGTTTTGCTCTTTGATTGTACAGCTGTTTGTCATGCGGCAGAGCATGGCTCACCTTACACGACACCCGAAATCAGAGATGGACTAGGCGCTGGGACATCGGGAACGCCGTTCTAGTGGCGGCAATAGAGCGTGTAGCTTAGCTCCATTGCTGCCAGGCATACATGCACTGTGCATGCGCAACTGTTGTGGTTCCGGTAAAAGTTACTGGGTTTTTTGCTTCCACGCGTGCATTAAAGCAAAGAAACCAGCAATTTTTGCTGCCAGAAGGACCTACTCTCAAACAAACAATTTGGATTCAGAAAGAAATTATCATGCAACCTACAACTACTTCACTGCAAAAACATTTGGACTACCCACCTTGACCAAGGAAATTCCATTGATGCAATTTATATAGACTTTTGCAAAGCCTTCAACTCAGTGGTCCACGACAAACTACTCCTAAAACTCAAATCCTATGGCATCTCAGGACTCCTCCACAACTGGATTACCTGTCAAACAGGCAACAAATTGTCAAAAATGGTAGCGCCATCTCCACCCCCGTCCCTGTTATAAGTGGCGTTCCCCAGGGAAGCGTACTAGGTCCTACTCTCTTCATTTCTACATCAATGACCTCTGTGACCATATCAAAAGCAACTGTGTTCTTTTTGCCGACGATGCGAAACTTTTCAACACCACTGACAACACACTCACTCTCCAAAAAGACCTGGACTTTGTCTCAGACTGGTCTAACACCTGGCAACTTCAAATATCAACCAACAAATGTTCTACCCTCCACATCGGCAAAAAGAATCCAAACCGCACATACGAACTGAATAATCTCTCACTGCCAACCCACACTCAGTAAAAGACCTTGGAATACTAATAATGAATGACCTAAGTGCTAAAGCTCACTGCAACAATATCGCCAAAAAAGCTTCTAGAGTTGTTAACCTGATCTTACGCAGTTTCTGCTCAGGCAATTTCACACTACTCACAAGAGTCTACAAAACTTTTGCCAGACCCATACTAGACTACTGCTCATCTGTCTGGAACCCATACCACATCTCAGACATCAACACCCTTGAAAATGTCCAAAGATATTTCACCAGAAGAGCCCTTCACTCCTCTACTTGAAACAGAATATCCTACGAAAATAGACTAAAAATCCTGGGCCTAGAAAGCCTAGAACTGTGGTGCCTAAAACACGATTTGAGTATTGCCCACAAGATCATATGCTGCAACGTCCTACTGGTCAATGACTACTTCAGCTTCAACCGCAACAACACAAGAGCATGCAGCAGATTCAAACTTAATACGAACCGCTCCAAACTTGACTTTAAAAATATGATTTCAACAATCAAGTTATCGAAGCGTGGAACTCACTACTGGACTCAATTGTGTCAACCCCTAACCCCCAACATTTCTCCCTTAGACTCTCCACGATTGACCTCTCCAGGTTCCTAAGAGGCCAGTAAGGGGCGTACATAAGTGCACTGGTGTGCCTTTCGTCCCCTGTCCAATTGTCTTTCCTTTCTCTCACTTATCATATATATTCTCTTTCTTTCATATATCCTCTCCTCTAAGTTCACTTTTACCCTTATATATATTACTACATGTCTATTTTTCTTCCTATGTATTTGTGTATTGGACAAATGAATAAATAAAATAATAAAAAGTTGACTTTGTCTCCTTTGTAGCAACTCCTCAGATATCAGGACACTGATATCGCATCACCCTGAGTCCTCCTTTTCATGCTTGTTGCGTGGTAGCATGAAATCGTCTTCCAAGAAGAACTAATTAAAATGAGCTTAAGAGAACCTTTGTGTGAGCTGATGTTGAAAAAGTTTGACATCAAAATTTCTCAAACATCCTTTTCAGATCTCATGACATTTAGAGGCCTTTAAATTAAACAAAAGTAAAAAAAGTCAGAATTTTGTGTTGATAAAAAAATATTTTTAGCATATTAAAGTTTTTCCTTCTTCTGTCATTTCTAATTTAGGGAGAACTGTTAAAGTTCATGCCAAATATAATGTACCATCCCCTAGAAAAAGTGCTCTGGGTGGTTGTAAAACCTAATTTTCTCATGTTTCCACTTTTCCTGAATTACTATTTTTGAGCGCATCAACATTCCATATCCTTCATGATTTTGGAATTAAGCAAAATATTTAAAGAACACTTAAAAAAAAAAATCTGAAACCACTGAATCTTCATGACAAAATTAGTGCACCGTTGTGCCTACAATCCTTGTCTTATTGTCCTATTGTCCAAATTTACCTGTACCTACTTTGCTTTATATTTATACCAATACCTGCTATCTTGTGAATGTTTTGACAAACAAACAAACAAACAAATAAAATTAACATGTTCCTTTTGAGTGGAGATGTGAAAAAAAGGAAGAGAAGATCTAGCAAAAATATGGATCTCTGATCCATGGAGGTTTTCTTGAGTCATTCCAAATTTACTGGTGATTGTTGTGGTCAGCTCTGGCCCATTTGTACCTGTGAATTTTTGGGAGGAGTGTACCAGACAGCCCGACAGAACAGTGATCCAGTGTAAAATATAACACTTTTGAGGCTCCACAAGAATTTTAGTCATGTTTAGTTTAGTTTCCTGACCAGGACACACACACCTACCTCTCTTGAAATGAATAAAGTTTTATTTATTCTTATTCAATGTATCCCCTGCCTATCCTTACAGGATCAAAATAGAAAATATATAAAGCCATCCTCTTCCGGTTACATTTTCCATACAATAATAATCCTGTGAACCAAACTTGAGAGGAAGTGATTGTCGCAAAAGGAATCTGGGGAAAATCCACACAAATTCCTTGCCCTGGTATAAGGACAGCCCAGTAGTCTATTCTCAAGCACATAACTATAGGGCACCAGTTTATTTTTATTTATTTTATTTATTTATTTAGTCCAATACATAATACACATTGAAGAGAATAGATATGTAGTAATATAACTAAAGAAACTAATAGAAGAAAAGATATAAAAGTATAGGTGAACAAATTTGAAAGGAAGAAAAGATAAATGAGATAAGGAGAGACAATTGACAGGGGACGGAAGGCACACTGGTGCACTTATGCACGCCCCTTACTGACCTCTAAGGAACCTGGAGAGGTCAATCATGGATAGTCTAAGGGAAAAATGTTGGGGGTTAGGGGTTGACACTACTGAGTCCGGTAATGAGTTGCACACTTCGACAACTCGGTTGCTGAAGTCATATTTTTTACAGTCAAGTTTGGAGCGGTTAATATTAAGTTTGAATCTGTTGCGTGCTCTTGTGTTGTTGCGGTTGAAGCTGAAGTAGTCATTGACAGGTAGAACGTTGCAGCATATGATCTTGTGGACAATACTTAGATCGTGTTTTAGGCGTCGTAGTTCTAAGCTTTCAAGACCAAGGATTGATAGTCTGCTTTCGTAGAGTATTCTGTTTCGAGTGGAGTTGTTTCTTAAATCTTCTTGCACAGTTGAGTCCAACCAAAGAAGGCTTAAGCCAAGGGGTCTTCAAACAGTTCATTTTCCGTCTCAGATTCAGACTCTGATGGAGGGCATGAAAAGACTTTGAAGTATTTCTAGCAGGACTAACAGATTCTGTAACCTGGGATTAACATATATCCATCCTAAGATAAAATACAGTGGTACCTCTACTTAAGAACTTAATTCGTTCCGTGACCAGGTTCTTAAGTAGAAAAGTTTGTAAGTAGAAGCAATTTTTTCCCATAGGAATCAATGTAAAAGCAAATAATGCGTGCAAACAAATTAGGAAAGAAATAAAAGCTCGGAATTTGGGTGGGAGGAGGAGGAAGAGGAGGAAGAAGAGGAGCACAGCCGCTGCTGAAGGAAGAAGGTGAGGTGAGGGGAATCAAAAAAATCCAAAACTTTAAGGCTTAAAAAAAAATGGGCTCGGGCGGCGAAGAGGAGCACGCGCCTCTCATACACCCAGCGCGAAGCTGCCTTCCATACACTGCGCCAGAGAGAGAAACCCAGGCGGGCGAGAGGGGAAGCACCACCGAAAGGCTCCTTTGGAAGCCCAGAAAAGCTGCCCCGAGTCTTCGGAGAGGGGCGGCATACAAATCTAATAAACTATAACTAACTATAACTAAGATGGCTGGGATTAAATGAGGAATGGAAGGAAACTGGCTGGGCCTTCGTGCCGCTCTCAAATTTCCTGGGAAATTTTTCCGGGCTCAGGTTCTTAAGTAGAAAATGGTTCTTAAGTAGAGGCAAAAAAATCTTGAACACCCGCTTCTTATCTAGAAAAGTTCTTAGTTAAGTAGAGGTACCACTGTACAGGAAATAGTATAAGGGCAGACTAGATGGACCATGAGGTCTTTTTCTGCCGTCCATCTTCTATGTTTCTAAGTTTCTACAATGGTGCTATCCAAATTGGTCTTCTTTGCATGTGAAGATGCCTATACCTTCAACTCAATGTTGACTCATAATCACCATGATTCAATCCTTACAGTAAGTCAGTTTTGCAGGGTCAAGGTGAAGAAAATTCTTTACTGATAAAAACAGTAAAATTGAACCTTAAGGAAAAGGAAAACTATTAATAGGGCATTTCCTCTGAGGAAGGTATTAGGGTGAGTGAGAAAAGTTGATAAGTATACTGTATCATCCTTCCACAATTCTAGAGGGAGGAAAAGAGATTCTATTTATAGCATTCCAGTTCTTTTATCAAGAATCACACCTAATGCATTTCCATGCCTTTCCTAATTATTGCAAAGGCTGTTTCTTTTCCCGCGAGCCCTACAGTTTCACTCTATGGTTAATTGGTTATTTACTTAATTTATTAAATTTGCTGTGCATCTGGCTGTGAGGCAACATGATGTACTTTCCCTTGTAGGATAAACTGGAGAGCTGTTATCATTCCCATATTAGAATCAGCCGGTAAATCAAGAGTTTGACTGTGAACCTCCATAATACCTGCCTGCCATCTTCACACACAAAATTTATTTATTTATTTTATTTATTTATTTTGTCAAGTACGTATTGGTAGTATTCAAAGATATAACAATGTTTATATACATTCATTACTTTAATGACCCCTTAGGAATTGGGTGAGGTCAACAGTGGATAGTCTAAGGGTAAAGTTTTGGGGGTTTGGTGATGATGCTACAGAGTCAGGAGGTGAGTTCCACGCATTAACTACTCGGTTGCTAAAGTTGTATTTCCAGCAGTTTACTTTGAGTTTGCATCTAGTGTGTGCCAGTGTATTGTTGTGGTTGAAGCTGAAGGAGAGGAAGGACATTATAGCAGATGATTTTATGGGCAATGCTTAGGTTGTGTTTATGACAATGCAGTTCTAAGCTTTCTAAGCCTAGGATTTCAAGTCTGCTTGCGTAGGGTATTCTGTTGAGTGTGGAGGAGTGGAGGACTCTTCTCATGAAGTATTTCTGGATGCTTTCTAATGTATTTCTGTCTGAAATGCGATATGGGTCCCAGACAGATGAGCTGCATTCAAGGATTGGTCTGGCGAAAGTTTTGTATGCTCTGGTTAGTAGTGTGAGATTACCAGAGCAGAAGCTACGTAAGATTAGATTAACATTACAACTCTTGAAGCCTATTTGGCGATGTCATTGCAGTGGGCTTTGGCACTTAGGTCATTTGATATGAGTATTCCAAGGTCTTTTATGGAGTGAGGGTTGTCTGTAAGGTCTTGTTTATTTAGCTTGTATTTGGTGTTCTGGGCTTTTGGGGGTTTTTTGCCAATGTGTAGGCTAGAGCATTTTTGGGTTGAAAGTAACATATCCACAGTAAACAAATGTAAACAATGAACAATAAATCCTGTTATGGTACAGCTTAGATTCCCCCACTTGCTGGGGTAAATGCATCCAGTCTTACATAGCAGCTTGTTAAAGTCAGTGGTAGGCTTCCAGATCAGGCCAGTCGATCAAGCAGCCTCAAAACAACTTGTGGCCGAGGGGGGAAACACAAAATGACCTCAGTCAGGTTGGCTTCAGGGCTGACACAAAGATTGTTTTGCAGATGTGTTCTGGAGCCCAGGCAGAGGGGGGTTTCAGCAGGTTCTGAACAGTTCTGGAGAACCGGTAGAGCCGCCCCGAGTCTACAGAGAGGGGCGGCATACAAATCTAATAAATAAATAAATAAATTTTGAGTAGTTCGGAGAACTGGTAAATACTACCTCTGACTGGCTCCACCCATTTTAATTTAATTTAATTTTTCAATTTATAAATCATCTATCTCCACTATTCTCTGCCTGTAGAGTCCCAGCTGATTGGGAGGAAATGGGGATTTTGCAGTATCCTTCCTCTGTCATGCCCAACAAGCCATGCCCATAGAACCAGTCGTTTAAAAAAAATTGAATTCCAGCACTGAGCTCAAGTGAGATTTAACTTCCGTAGGAGTTTTTCCCAAACTCCACCTCATTGGAGGTCAATACTCAGATGTATCAGGACCAGCAGAATGATACCAGTGGGTTCCAAGCAGTAACGGGTGCTCAGTTGACATCCATAATATTAAATAATTTGTAGATAATGATCCAAATTTCATGAGACTGTCAAATTTCACAAGGGTTGAGGTGATGATGTTAACTAAAAAGTTTGGGAAATAGTAGGTGTTGTTCGTGGTGGCCTATTTCTCTCTCTCTCTCTCTCTCTCTCTCTCTCTCTCTCTCTCCCTCCCTCCCTCCATCTCTCTCTCTGTGTGTGTATTTAAATATTTTTTTAAATGTAAAATAGAAATAGAAATAAAGATAATGGACAAATGGGAAAGAGTGACTACAGGGAAGAAAGAAACAAAAAGGGACTTCTGACATTTTTAGTGCAGCAAATACATAGCAAAGTTATAAGGCCAACTGTTTAGCTATGCCACCAGCCAATATCCACCAGCCATTTCTACAGCATTAATCCGTTTAGTTGTCAAAACCCAAAGTTTCATTTCTCTCTCTCTCTTTCATGCAAAAAGTCCAGAAATGGTCTCCAAATAACCGTAAAACTATTTACATCAGGGATCCCCAAATATGACAACTTTTAAGACTTCTGCACTTTAACTCTCAGAATTCTCCAGCCAGTTCACAATTCTGGAACTTCAAAGTTGCCAAGTTTGAAGACCTCTGATTTGCATTCTTGTTCCTAATAGTGATGGGCGAACCCAACGGTGTTCGGGTTTGACAAGTTCGGACGAACTTTACGCAAAATTCGCCGAACCCGAACCAAACCCGAACCTGAACGGGGAATCCCAGCAAGAGATTCCAGGGGTGGAACTTTGACGTCACATATACCGGCATGTTGCTAAGGACTCCAAGGTGATCACTTCCTGGATTCCATGGAATCCAGGAAGTGATCACCTATGCGTCCTTAGCAATCTGCCGATGACGTCAAGGCTCCACCCCTGGAATCTCTTCATGGGAGGGATTCCCCAGCTCCTTCAAAGGGAGGTTTTCACGTAAAAATAAACATGTTTATTTTTACATTGAAGGACCGCCCTTTGTTGCAGCGCCGCTGCCGTGTCCTTTTTCATAAAAATAACAATGTTTATTTTTACATGAAGACCTCCCTTTGAAGGAGCTGGGGAATCCCTCCCACGAAGAGATTCTGGGGGCGGAGCTTTGACGTCACCAGCAGGTTGCTAAGGACGCCAAGGTGATCACTTCCTGGATTCCATGGAATCCAGGAAGTGATCACCTTGGCGTCCCTTAGCAACCTGCCGGTGACGTCAAAACTCCGAATGCCAAACACGACCCTGAACTTTGCCCGAAGTTTCAAAAAATTTCATGTTCGTGTTCGGCATACCAAACACTGCAAAATTCGGTACGGACCTGAATTGTGCGAGTTCAGTTCCCTCATCACTAGTCCCTAATTCATGGAGTCATCTTTGTCATCTCTGCCAGTTCCATCATGTTTTCAATCCAATTCTCCATTGGGGGCAGTGTGTGTGTTAGGCTATTGCAATATGTTCATGAATCTATCATCAATCAGAAAACTTCCCTTAGTGCAGAATGCAACCGCTGGCTTGTTAATGGCTAAGATACAACGGTTTCCGCAGATTTACAATGCATTCCGGGGACTGCATTAGCTGGCTATATATTTCCCAGCAGAATTCAAAGTGCTAACTATTATTATTTAGGAAGTGTTACATGGCTTTGACCCAGATTTCTTTCTGGGTTGTCTTTTCCAAATAGAGACTGCCAAGACTGGGAGATGTTGGGTTGTCTGCCTCTTCAAGATCCAGACAGTAAATCTTTTCTGCAGCTGCTTGTGTTCTGTGAAATGGACTAATTTTATTTATTTATTATTTATTTATTATTTAGATTTGTATGCCGCCCCTCTCCGCAGACTCGGGGCGGCTCACAACAAAACAAAACAATTCATGACAAATTTAAATTATTATTTAAAATATTTTTAAAAAACCATTTACTGAGCAAACATACATACAAACATACCATGCATAAATTGTATATGCCCGGGGGAGATGTCTCAGTTCCCCCATGCCTGACGACAAAAGTGGGTTTTAAGGAGCTTACGAAAGGCAAGGAGAGTAGGGGCAGTTCTAATCTCTGGGAGGAGCTGGTTCCAGAGAGTCGGGGCCGCCACAGAGAAGGCTCTTCCCCTGGGGCCCGCCAACTGACATTGTTTAGTTGACGGGACCCGGAGAAGGCCCACTCTGTGGGACCCAACTTCATTATTACCTAAACATTGTACCAATATGAAAGGTCAAAAAAGAGAAGCAAGGAACAAGAACAATATAGTACAAGGGGGACGGGAATACATAGTACCATATTCTTCTCCTTTTTTCATTATTTTTCTCCCAAGTTGCTACTAACGTATGTATTTCTGTGACTAACTTCTTTCTTTTCTTCAAAATCTACAATCTAAATGTGTTAGCTTGCCTTGCTAGAGAACATGTCTTATGTAAGTTCCTGCTTAAATCTACTGAGCTTTCTATTGTGTATTGTAAAATAGTTTCTCCCTTGAGATCTAGCAGCCAGCATGTGCAAATTGATTGTCAATCAGTGTTGCTTCCTATGTGGACAGTTTGATTTCACAGAAGTTTGATTTACTTGGAGTTACATTCTGTTTTATAAATGTTACCTTTCTTTTTTTGAGCAGTGTATACTGTATATGTGTGTGTGTGTGTATGTATGTGTATATATATATACTTCTCTATATAATATAGATAAATAGATATATAATTCTCTGCCTTACAATGCAAAGGCTGCAAGTTCAAATCCCAGTGAGAGGGTATGGCTAGCTGATGAGGCCAGAACAAGGTTGAAATAGATCTATCCTAGTCTCTCTTAATTTTAAAATCAGCAAAAACCTGTGACACACACACACACACACACACACACACACACATATATACATACATACATACATACATACATACATACATATATATATATATATATATATATATATATAAACTGCAAATTTCTATCTTTTCCCACATCTGTCTTTTGCCTATGCTTCATGGGCTGATGTAGTTAATTTTTAACTGATAGTTATATTTTAATTGTTTTTTTTAAAAAAATCTGTTTTGGCTTTGATGGTTACGTATTTTCTTTGAAGAATTTATTAGAGGTTGCTTGGAATCTATTCAAGCAGTTAAGCAAAAGTGCTGGAATAAATAAACAAGGAAATAATTTCAGAAATTAACAACACTCTGATATGTGTAATTGACACTTTATGAGACGAGCCAATAGTGTGAGTTTTCAGGCAAGATTACAAAATTATTCTTGGATAAACAAGAGTAAGAAAGCAGTTACATCACGGAACAATGCATAAATGTTGACAAGTTTAAGTCTCATTTGTTTGCCAAAGGAAGGAGGAGAAGGAGGAGGGGGGGTAATGTTTAGTGTTCTCTGAGGTTGATTGTTTTCTTAGATATTTCATTACCAAACTAGGTACAGCAGTATCTCTACTTGCGAACTCAATTCATTCCGTGACCAGGTTCTTAAGTAGAAAAGTTTGTAAGAAGAAACAATTTTTCACATAGGAATCAATGTAAAAGCAAATAATGCATGCGACTGGGGAAACCACAGGGAGGGGGGAGGCCGTTTTCTCCCAGGAGATTCCTAGAGAGGCCCCATGGAGGCCTCTCCCTGCCTTTTCTGGCCTTGTTTCCTCCCAGGAGATTCCTAGAGAGGCCCCACGGAGGCCTCTCCCTGCCTTTTCTGGCCCTGTTTCCTCCCAAGAGATTCCTAGAGAGGCCCCATGGAGGCCTCTCCCTGCCTTTTCTGGCCCTGTTTCCTCCCAGGAGATTCCTAGAGAGGCCCCACAGAGGCTTCCCCCTGCCTTTTCCGGTTACAGTTTTGGAGGCTCGGGTTTGTAAGTGGAAAATGGTTCTTGAGAAGAGGCAAAAAAATCTTGAACACCCAGTTCTTATCTAGAAAAGTTCGTAAGTAGAGGCGTCCTTAGGTAGAGGTACCACTGTTTTATCATCATCAGTACTAGGAGGTAGGGGGAATAGGAGGAGAAACCTCCTATTTGGGGATGGAATAAATAAACTATTTAATAACCAGGCAGTATTGCTTATTATGATAGGAACTCAGAACAGAAGGCAATCAATGAAAGGAAACCAGAGGAAAACAGATTCGCGTCAGCTGCTTCTGACAGCCGTTTATAACCAACTGTCAGAAAGTCTCTGACCAATGAGAGGCGCCGAACTTCCCGTGCTCCGAACATTCCAATCCCAGCAGCAATTAAACAATTAAATAATTTCAGAAATTAACAACTCTCTGAAGTGTGCAATTGACATTTTATGAGATGAGCCAACAATGTGAGTTTTCAGGCAGGTTTACAAAATTATTCTTGGATGGAATAGAATAGAATGGAATTCTTTATTGGCCAAGTGTGATTGGACACACAAGGAATTTCTCTCCGGTGCAAATGCTCTCAGTGTACATAAAAGAAAATATAGATTTGTCAAGAATCAGGAGGTAAAAAACACTTAATGATTGTCATAGGGGTCAAATAAGCAATGAAGAAACAATCAATATTGATATAAATCATAAGGATACAAGCAACAAGTTACAGTCATACAGTCCTAAGTGGGAGGAAAAGGGTGATAGGAATGATGAGAAAAAACCAGTAGAAATAGAAGTGCAGACTTAGTAAAAAGTCTGACAGTGTTGAGGGAATTATTTGTTTAGTAGAGTGATGGCATTCAGGGAAAAACTGTTCTTGTGTCTAGTTTTGTCCTGAACGCCATCACTCTACTAAACAAATAATTCAGGTCCAACAAGAACAAAAAAGCAGTTATATCAGGGAACAAGGGATAAATGTTGACAAGTTTAAGTCACATTTGCTTGCCAGAGGGAGGAGGAGGGGAGAGGAGGAGGAGGGGAGAGGAGGAGGAGGGGGAGGGGGGAGGGGGGGAGGGGGAGGGGGAGGGGGAGGGGCAGGGGGAGGGGGGAGGGGGAGGGGGAGGAGGATCTTTAGTGTTTTCTGAGGTTGGTTATTTTCTTACAGGCATTTCATTACCAAACTATGTATCATCATCAGTAATAGGAGGTAGGGGGAATAGGAGGAGAACTCTAAAAGTCCAACCCTCTTCCTCTACACAGGGACCAAAGGCCACTCTTGCAAAGCTTCTGACTTTGTCCACTTTCTGGGGAGGACTTCTGCTCAACTACCAAGGGGGGGGGGCAATGCAAAAACTGGGGTGCAGTCAGATCCCTTTCTGACTTTTTCCCTTGTCGTGTTACAACAGGGGAAAACAAGGCAGGCATCCTTTAAAAAAAAAGTTAACCAAGATGCCACGATGCCTGATGTTTTGAAAAGGGAGAGGAAGAGGTGGGGAGGGTGTAAAATAGCAGTTTCCACCAATGAGAAGCCGCCCCACCCTTTGGCTATTATTGAGGAAATGCTGCAAAACAACTCACTAGAATTATATATAGCACAAATTGAGCTACGTACATTTCATTGTCTTAGATTTGTAGAGATATGACAGGATAGCGGAGTTAGAAAGGGCCTTTGAGATCTTCTAGTCCAAACCCCTCCACAAAGAGGACACCTTCTACCATTTCAGGCAAAATCGTTGTCCAACCTCTTCTTAAAAACTTCCAATGTTGATGCATCCACAATTTCTGGAGGCAGGTTGTTCCGCTGGTTAATTGTTCTCTCTGTCAGGAATTTCCTCCTTAGTTCTAGAGCAGGGTAGAAGTAACTTGCTGGCCATGTGACCTGGTGGGCGTGAGTTGACAATCATGTGACTTAAAGGTCATGTGACTGGGTGGGAGTGGCTTACTGACCACGATAAGTTTTCAAATAGGTGCTTGGACTGTTTTCAGTTGATTAAGTCACATTATTTGAATAGCCACAAAAAGGACAAATGAGAGGCAGCGTTATTTGTTGAGGAGCACAGTCACATTTTAAGGTTTTGTACTGAACCTACAAGGTTCAGTATGATAACAGATTAGGCACATAGCTCAATTTTCTTTCATTGCTATAAAAGTTCAGTTCTAGATAATGATTAAAATGATTAAAGCATTTATGGGTAAAAACATATGATTTAATTATTTCCTATTTTATTTTATTTATTTGTTTGTTTGTTTGTTTGTTTATTAGATTTGTATGCCGCCCCTCTCCGAAGACTCGGGGCGGCTAACAACAGTATAAAAAGACAATGTAAACAAATCTAATATTAAAAATAATCTAAAAAAACCCAATTTAAAGAACCAATCATACATACAAGCATACCATGTATAAATTCTATAAGCCTAGGGGGAAGGGAAATTTCAATTCCCCCATGCCTGACGACAGAGGTGGGTTTTAAGGAGCTTGCAAAAGGCAAGGAGGGTGGGGGCAACTCTGATATCTGGGGGGAGTTGGTTCCAGAGGGCCGGGGCCGCCACAGAGAAGGCTCTTCTCCTGGGTCCCGCCAAACGACATTGCTTAGTTGACGGGACCCGGAGAAGACCAACTCTGTGGGACCTAACCGGTCGCTGGGATTTGTGCGGCAGAAGTCGGTCCCAGAGATATTCTGGTCCGATGCCATGAAGTAATTAAGGATCACACTAAAGTACTAGAGAAGGAAGTTCAATAAATAATGCATATTATAATAATGCATTCTTGACAAATGTATATTTTAGTTTATGTACGCTGAGAGCATATGCACCAAGACAAATTCCTTTGTGTGTCCAATCACACTTGGCCAATAAAATTCTATTCTATTCTAAATAATGCATAAACTTACTACTCCTACTGTGGCGTGTCCTCCCCCCCCCCCAGTGGGGCCCATTACTGAAGGGGCCAGCCCAAAGTGTCCTGTGCCCCCACTCCGAGTTTCCATGGAGAGGCTAGACTAGAGTAAGTCTTCCCGTAGCTTGCTCAGCTCTTTAACAACTGCACCACACAATTTTATGAATCCAACTTCTCTCTTGGGAGAGAAGAATGTGGCTTTCCTTTCTGGCCCGATTTCCAAACTCTTACAACAGCCCTATTATAATTAGGCAGCCAACAAGTGAAGACAGGTATGTTATATGTAGAAACTGAGGCATTTATCTGCATTTATCCAAAACATGTCGAAACTGATGCTTATCTGTCCTTACCACGAGCTGTGGGCCACTCAGATCATTGCATGATTCACCTTGTGACTGTTTACAGACAAAAATTTAAAGCCTTAAAAACAACAATTAAATCAGTGAGGACTTGGATTCACAAGCAAAGTTAAAGTTACAGGCTTGCTTCGACTGTGCGGACTGGAATATTTTTGAAGATACCTCTGTAGACCTGGATGAACTCACAGATTCTGCAGCATCACATTTGGAATCCTGTGTTCGGTTCTGGAGACCTCACCTACAAAAAGATATTGACAAAATTGAACGGGTCCAAAGACGGGCTACAAGAATGATGGAAGGTCTTAAGCATAAAACGTATCAGGAAAGACTTCATGAACTCAATCTGTATAGTCTGGAGGACAGAAGGAAAAGGGGGGACATGATCGAAACATTTAAATATGTTAAAGGGTTAAATAAGGTCCAGGAGGGAAGTGTTTTTAATAGGAAAGTGAACACAAGAAAAAGACCTCATGATCCATCTAGTCTGCCCTTATACTATTTTCTGTATTTTATCTTAGGATGGATATATGTTTATCCCAGGCATGTTTAAATTCAGTTACTGTGGATTTACCAACCACGTCTGCTGGAAGTTTGTTCCAAGGATCTACTACTCTTTCAGTAAAATAATATTTTCTCACGTTGCTTCTGATCTTTTCCCCAACTAACTTCAGATTGTGTCCCCTTGTTCTTGTGTTCACTTTCCTATTAAAAACACTTCCCTCCTGGACCTTATTTAACCCTTTAACATATTTAAATGTTTCAATCATGTCCCCCCTTTTCCTTCTGTCCTCCAGACTATACAGATTGAGTTCATTAAGTCTTTCCTGATACGTTTTATGCTTAAGACCTTCCACCATTCTTGTAGCCCGTCTTTGGACCCGTTCAATTTTGTCAATATCTTTTTGTAGGTGAGGTCTCCAGAACTGAACACAGTATTCCAAATGTGGTCTCACCAGCACTCGATATAGCGGGATCATAATCTCCCTCTTCCTGCATGTTATACCTCTAGCTATGCAGCCAAGCATCCTACTTGCTTTCCCTACCCCCTGCACTACAGGCTCTGCACTACATCCTACAACATCTTGAATGTCCAAAGACCTACACAAGGGTCCTCTATGTAGACTTTAGTTCAGCATTCAATACCACCATACCAGACATTCTTCTAACTAAACTAAATCAGCTAGCAGTACACACACTTGTAAGTGGATCACAAGCTTCTGAACAGACAAAAAGCAGCAGGTGAAGTTAAGCAAAGTCACATCAGATACCTGTACAATTAGGACAGCCCCCCCCCCCCTGTGTATTCTCACCACTTCTCTCTCTATATCAATGACTGCATCTCAAATGATCCATCTCTTCAACTCCTGAAGTTTGCAGATGATACAACAGTGATTGGTCTCATTCGAGACAACGATGAAACCGCATACAGACAGGAGTATGAATTAGAACCAGACACAAGAACAGTTTTTCCCCTGAAAGTCATCACTCTGTTAAATAATTCTCTCAACACTGTCAAACTATTCATTAAGGCTGTGTTACTGTTACTATTAGTCTTCTCATCATTCTTATCACCCATCTCCTCCCATTTATGACTGTATGACTGTAACTTGTTGCTTGTATTCTTACAATTTATATTAATATCAATTGTTTCCTGATTGCTTATTTGTATCCTATGATGATCAAGTGTTGTACCTCATGATTCTTGCCAAATGTATCTTTTCTTTGATGCACACTGAAAGCATATGCACCAAAGACAAATTCCTTGTGTGTCCAATCACACTTGGTCAATAAAGAATTCCCTCCCCTCCCCTCCCCTCCTCTCCTCTGTATATTCTCTCCTCTCCTCTCTTCTCCTCCCCTCCCCCCTCCCCTCCCCTCCCTTCTCTTCCCTTCCCTTCTCTCCTCTCCCCTCCCCTCCCCTCCCCTCCCCTCCCTTCTCTGAGAAAGCGTGGCTGAACGAAGCAATCCATTCTTACTACTGTAAGGACTAAATTATCTTTCCTGAAAGGATTTAGCCCCTCCCCAGAAAAGGAAATAGGGAGGGGCTTCTGTGGCTTTTCTTTTTAAACGGAGCTAACCGCATCTGGCAGCTGATTCTGTTCGCAACTTTTTCTCTTGCTGGGATTGAGGAAATAGCAGTTTGCTTTTTGAGGGCCAGCTAATTTTGCTGATGTCTTTCTCATCCACCCGGAAAGGCAAATATCCTTCTTTCTAGTGGTTTTTCCCCCTCTCCCGGGACTGAAGTCATTTTCCCCACGCTGTCCCTTTGCATCTGCACGTGGAGAAGATCACCTGCTTAGCTTGGAAGGGGGGCGAGAAGCTGCAAAGGGACAGCTGTCCCGCAGACCTTGCAAGTAAGTCGTTTTGCGTGCAAATTGGGAGCGTTCCTGACTCTGGTTCAGTTGCAATCTTTGGGGAAACTTTTTACCGTTGGGGGCGGGTGGGGAAGAGAATGTGCTGGGTGAGTTACGTTTCTTCATTGACATTTTTTTTTCTTTGCAAAATAAAAGGAATCCGTTCTATCTGGTCCATTCTTCCTTCCAGAGATGGTTGAGTGGACCATCGGATAGTGCAATGAACGAACTTAGACTTAAGCAGCAAAAAAAAGGGACCTTAGTTGGCACAGGAAAAGCGCTGTGCTATGAGATGGATTTCTCTATTATTGCTTTCATTGGTGGGTTATCTCCCCCCTCTCTCCCAAAAATCCCCAGCAAGCGTTTTTTTAGAATCGGGGACTGATACCTTCTCATTGGGAAGAGAGATGCTTGTTTGCGTCTTAGACCAAGGGTACCCCAAACTTGGCAACTTTAAGACTTGTGAATATAGAAACATAGAAGATTGACGGCAGAAAAAGACCTCATGGTCATAGTTCCCTCTAAGCTGAGCAGCGAGCAATCGCTCACTTAAAAATCATCATCAACTCAGAGTTTTCCAAACCTGCCCAGAAGCCGAGAGGGAAAGAGTGAGAGGGAAGGAGAAAGAGAGGAAGAGAGGAAGAGAGAGAAACAGATAGAAAAAAAGAGAGGAAGGAAAAGAGAAAGAAAACGAATGGGAGTAAGGAAGAGAGAAAGAAAATCAAAATCTAGTTTGAAAGTAGCTCAACTATTTAAGTGGCATTTTGATATTGATAGAGTTGCCCTATTATGAGCTCACTGTTATAGACACACAGTACAGTATTTTATTTTGAAATTCTCTGAGGCAAAACAGGGTGGGTTTTTTATTTGTTTGTTTGTTTGTTTGTTTGTTTGTTCGTTCGTTCGTTCGTTCATTCATTCATTCATTCATTCCTTTATTTATTTATTTATTTATTTATTTATTTATTTATTTATTTATTTATTATTTCTGTGCCGCCCAGTCCCGAAGGGACTGCCGCTCAGACACTATACTTTTCCGCCCACCCCCCAAAAAAATTAGAGGGAACACTGCTCATGGTCCATCTAGTCTGCCGGTATACTATTTCCTGTATTTTATCTTAGGATGGATATATGCTTATCCCAGGCATGTTTTAAATTCAGTTCCTGTGGATTTACCAACCATGTCTGCTGGAAGTTTGTTCCAAGCATCTATTCCTCCTTATTCAGTCAAATAATATTGCTTTTGATCTTTCCCCCAACTAACCTCAGATTGTGCCCCCTTGTTCTTGTGTTCACTTTCCTATTAAAAACACTTCCCTCACAAACCTCTTAGAAACGGGGAGAGGTCAACTGTAGACAGTCTAAAGTTAACATTTTTGGGATTTGGGGAAGAAACCACAGGTATTGATCTATTGCTGAAGTCGTATTTTCTGCAGTCGAGTTTGGAGCAGTTTACATTTAGTTTGAATCTATTAGGTGCTCATGTATTGCTTTAGTTGAAGGTGAAGTAGGAAGGACATTTTGGTATATGATTTTGTGAACTGCATTTTTACACCTGTTTGTGTCTTATTTTATCATTTTTTCACCTGTTCGTATCTTAGAACAGGGCTCCCCAAACTTGGCAACTTTAAAGCTTGTGACCTTCAACTCCCGAGAGTTGAAGTCAAACAAGTTTTAAAGTTGCCAAGTTTGAAGACCTCTGATTTATAACAACAATAACTGTAGCCCAATAAAGAGAATGGAAAGAAGGATGGATTAGCATTTAGCAATAGCATTTAGACTTATATACCGCTTCATAGTGCTTTTACAGCCCTCTCTAAACCATACAGAACCAGCCTATTGCCCCCCAAAATCTGGGTCCTCTTTTTACCCACCTTGGAAGGCTGAATCAACCTTGAGCCGGTGGTGAGATCTGAACTGCAGAACTACAGCTAGCAGGTGGCTGAAGCAGCCTGCAGTGCTGCACTCTAACCACTGTGCCACTCTGGCTCTAACCACTGCACTACTCCAACTTTTTTTCTTTCCTTCAAAACTATGCTATGGTGGCTGGAGAATCCTGGGAGTTGAAGTCTTTAAAGTTTCCATGTTTGATAAGACCTCTGTCCTACACTCTCCATTTGGAGAATCTCCAGAACAATTTAAGCACCTGAAGGCACTTATTTCGGAACACCTGAATGCCTGAAAGCTGCTTTGCATAGTAGGCTAATGAGGCTTGCACAATCCTTTCTATGACTGCGGTATTACTATTCCTTTACTGAATGAGAGAGAGAGATTCCTCTGTGTTCAAATACACAAGTTACAAATCGTATCACCCCATATTATTTTTATTTTTTTTGTCAAGTACATATTGGAGGTATGTAAAGATATTCATATATTTATATTCATGATTCTAGTAATAAGAAAAAAGAAGAAGAAACTTTAGATATAATATAGAGTGCTGTACTGCAGGCCACTGAAGCTGACCGTAGATCTGTAGGTCAGCGGTTCAAATCTCATCACCGGCTCAAGGTTGACTCAGCCTTCCATCCTTCCGAGGTGGGTAAAATGAGGACCCGGATTGTGGGGGCTATATGCTGGCTCTGTTTAAAAAGCGCTATTGCTAATATGTTGTAAGCCGCCCTGAGTCTAAGGAGACGGGTGGCATAGAAATTGAATAGATAGCTAGATAGCTAGATAGCTACCCTGTTTCCCCGATAGTAAGACACCCCCGATTGTAAGACGTATCGGGGGTTTCAGGGGGGTCGGCTAATATAAGCCGTACCCCGAAAGTAAGACATATGTCTTACTTTCGGGGAAACACGGGGGTATTGCCGGGGGGGGAGCCCGATGACGTCGCTTCCAAGCTCCCCACGCGCCCCTCGTCTTCGCCTCGCCGCGGCGCCACCGCCTCTTCCCCGGCTTGGCAAAGCGAAGGACGGTGCTCATCCCAGCAACCGAGTCCTGCCGATGCTCGGCTGCAAGCAGCCAGCGAGGCCGACCGGCTCCGAGGCGAGCGGCCGGAGCTGCGCCCTCCTTCGCCCGCCTCCTTTCCGGCAGGCAGGTGGGGCTGCCCAACTGCGCAGAGCGGCTCCTCCCCTCCAGACACACGCTTCCCCGACACACGTCTGCGGCTCCACGCGTGCACGCCACTTGGAGCCCTGAGGTTGAACTTGGAAAAGGGCTCACGAGGCTCCTGTCCCGCGGCTGCCCTTCTGGACTCTGGGGAGATGCCTTCGGGAACGCGACCCTTTCAATTTTTTTCCAATGTAAGACATATCCCGAAAGTAAGACGTAGTGGGGCTTTTGGGGGTAAAAAGAAAGTAAGACACTGTCTTACTTTCGGGGAAACACGGTAGATAGCTAGCTAGCTAGCTAGCTAGCTAGCTAGATAGATAGATAGATAGATAGATAGATAGATAGATAGATAGATAGATAGATAGATAGATAGATAGATAGATAGATAGATATCCATATGCATTGTAGTAGTAAAAAATAAAAGAAACATTAGGACAGGGGACAGAAGGCACGCTGCTGCACTTATGCACGCCCCTTGCGCCACCTTACAATTTCATTCAATTCAGTCCCATGAATATTAGGAATCTCATACTTATTGTTTTTGGCATGACATTAATCTGTGGCTTTATGAGGGTGGGGATGGGCAGGGGATGCCAAAAAGTTTGCTTTACCAAATTGATGATTCAATGAGAGCTAGTGCTTCATCTCTCAGAGGGCGTGGATCCTGGAGGCTGACCAGCAACCCTCCCTTCGCATGTCCCCAATGAATAAGGAAGATGAAAATTTGCTATGGGTTCGTTTTGCCTGCTTATAGCCTTACCCGTTTGCCTATTTTAAACACAGCTTGGGCAGCTTGGCCGTTGTGCCTGTGTGGATCCATTCACTCTTTCTTACAAAGCATTTGTTGATTTAGTGGCTGAGAAGCTGAAGGAATAATTTTTTTTTATTAAAAATAAAGTTTATTTGTAACACACAAAACACCAACAACAAAACACAGAAAAAAGAATATTAAAATAAAAGTTGGACAATTTGTCACGTAATACAGTTCTTAGAGTGCTTATTTTCTATTACACAGATTGCATTTACATAATATACGTCAAATCTTAGCAAAGATCTTATTCTGGTATATCTTTTTCTTTGATCCTCTGACATTTACCCTACAAATTATTAACTCTCTAATTTTTTTTTCTTTTTTCCATCCAATCGTAGAACCTATTTCAACAGTTAATATACTGTTGCTCATCTATATTTTTTATCTCCTTAGTTAAACTACCCATTTCTGAACACATTGTAATTTTTTCGATTCTATCTTCCCCAATAGGCGTATTTTAATTTTTCTAATACTGTGCAAGCGCTATTCTCGCTGCTGTCGTTATGTGAGGATTAGAAACATTTGGGTTTTTTCAAAGTTTTCATGGGCTATACCTAACAGACAAAATTAAGTTTCTTTTCTATTTTTCTCTATTGTATTTCTTCTAACAACGTTTGAATTTCCCCCAAAAATCTCTTAGCTTTCTCACAAGTCCACCTCATGTGCTAATATGATCCAAATTCTTTATTACATCTCCAACATCTAGGTCAGTGTTTCCCAACCTTGGCAACTTGAAGATTTATTTATTTATTTATTTATTTATTTATTTATTTATTTATTTATTTATTTATTTATTTATTTATTTATTTATTTATTTATTTATTTATTTATTTATTTATTTATTTATTTATTTATTTATTTATTTATTTATTTATTTATTTATTTATTTATTACTTAGATTTGTATGCCACCCCTCTCCGAAGACTCGGAGCATTTGCTGGCTGGGGAATTCTGGGAGTTGAAGTCCAAGTATCTTCAAGTTGCCAAGATTGGGAAACAATGATCTAGGTGAATGCTTTTTGTCTATTTTAGCTAATTGTGTGAATAGAAATAATTGAAAAGCTGAAGGAATAATTGAAGGGGTTAAAAGGTGCATTGTGAAATAAATGTTTCTGAAACTCAGTCTGGTATTCCAAAGCTATTCTCTTAAGATGAGGGTGTCCAACTTCGACAACTTTAGGACTTCCAGACTTCAACTTCTAGAATACCCCAACCAACTCCATTCTAGGAGCTGAATTTCACAAGCCTTAAAGTTGTCCAGGTTGGGCATCCTTGTTCTAAAAGCTGATAAGGAGGCAGAAAAGTAGGATGAGATTCTGGAAAAAAAACCTGGATATCAAGGTAGAAATAGATGGTGTCTCAGTGGTACTTGGAGACATTTTAGGATTTCCATCTGAGCATTAAAAGGAAGCATTGAGGTCTTGCATTTTGCACAGAGACCTAACATGGAGCAATGGAGAAATAAGGACCCTTCAGCCATAAGTTATCCTCACATAAGCCTGCTGGAGACTCACTATGGTCCAATGGAAACTTGTTCAGTTTCAACCAGGAACGTCTAGTTTGATTAAATCCCAACCCTGCCCTGAATAATAGAAACATAAAAACATATAAGATTGACAGCAGAAAAAGACTTCATGGTTCATCTAGTCTGCCCTTATACTATTTCTTGTATTTTATCTTAGGATGGATATATGTTTATCCAGCATGTTTTAAATTCAGTTACTGTGGATTTACTAACCACGTCTGCTGAAAGTTTGTTCCAAGCATCTACTACTCTTTCAGTAAAATAATATTTTCTCACATTGCTTCTAATCTTTCCCCCAATTAACCTCAGATTGTGCCCCCCTTGCTCTTGTGTTCTTGTAATATGGGAGTCTTTACATTTAACTAATCTAGCAGGATGTAATAGAGATTTGAAATGAGATTTATTTGTATCGGTAAGAACCAAAATGGTAGATCCTACTTTCAGATAACATACTGGAGAAGAGAAACATTTGTAGTTTATTTGAACTGCTCCAAACTCGACTGTAGAAAATACGACTTTAGCAATCGAGTGGTTAATGCCTGGAATTCACTACCTCTATAGTTTCGTCACCAAACCCCCAAAACTTTACCCTTACACTGTCCACTGTTGACCTCACCTGATTCCTAAGGGGTGTGCATAAGTGCACCAGCATACCTACCGTTCCTGTCCTAATGTTCCCTCTTATCAGTACCCATCTCATGTATATAACTGTATTGGCAGTTCTGTGTTAGCAAAAACTTCAGAAGAGAAGGATTTAGGGGTAGTGATTTCTGACAGTCTCAAAATGGGTGAACAGTGCAGTCAGGCGGTAGGGAAAGCAAGTAGGATGCTTGGCTGCATAGCTAGAGGTATAACAAGCAGGAAGAGGGAGATTATGATCCCGCTATATAGAGTGCTGGTGAGACCACATTTGGAATACTGTGTTCAGTTCTGGAGACCTCACCTACAAAAAGATATTGACAAAATTGAACAGGTCCAAAGACGGGCTGCAAGAATGGTGGAAGGTCTTAAGCATAAAACGTATCAGGAAAGACTTAATGAACTCAATCTGTATAGTCTGGAGGACAGAAGGGAAAGGGGGGACATGATCGAAACATCTAAATATGTTAAAGGGTTAAATAAGGTTCAGGAGGGAAATGTTTTTAATAGGAAAGTGAACACAAGAACAAGGAGACACAATCTGAAGTTAGTTGGGGGAAAGATCAAAAGCAACGTGAGAAAATATTATTTTACTGAAAGAGTAGTAGATCCTTGGAACAAACTTCCAGCAGACGTGGTTGGTAAATCCACAGTAACTGAATTTAAACATGCCTGGGATAAACATATATCCATCCTAAGATAAAATACAGAAAATAGTATAAGGGCAGACTAGATGGACCATGAGGAATTTTTCTGCCATCAGTCTTCTATGTTTCTATGTTTCTATATAAGCAACACTAAATTACCAATACATACTTGACAAATAAAAAAAACTAAATAAATTTTGGCATTCGTTTTGGCCAAGTCTCGGACCAGACCAGACCAGACCAATTTGGTCTAATTGTAGGACTTATCAAGGACTATAGAACAACCCCAAACTGATTGGATGGTACCACCATGCTTTGAAAGTGGCTTATTATTATTATTATTATTATTATTATTATTATTATTATTTTCTAAAAGTTTCAGAAAGCCATACATTGGGTCAGACCTGGAAATCATGTTATTTTCAGCTTTTTATCTAGAAAAATTGGAAGGGAAAAGTGGAAAAGACTGATACATGTCCAATTTTTATTAGGCACACTCTCTTTTTAATAGTAGCCAAGTAAATTTTGCATGCTCAAATCAGTGCGTAAGCTGATTTATGAAGCTGGCCATCTTTCCACATTCCTCCAAATGTTGTGATGCAATGCTCCAGTCAAAACCTGCATGCAAAAGTACATTTAAGTAAAAATAATGTCCTTAAATATATTACAGAAATTGTTTTTGTGCGTGTACCCAAAATGTGTTTTCCACAAAATATCTATGCACAAAGAAATGGGCAAGAAAGTTTTGTGCAAAAGTAGAAAACTGAACTGAACTGAAGGACAGTTCAAACAGAAGGGAAAAATAAGAAAAATCAATGGTTTTATAAACGCTTTTATTGATGCATTAATAAGTTACAGAATCTAATAAAACAATTTATTAACCTCCACACAACATTCTATAATAAGGTTAAATATTTGTCCAGAAAGACCTCTGGGCATTTCTTTGGTGCAATCCAGCTTTAATCCAGCAATTGCTTAACCCAGCCATTGCAACATTTTGGGACTTTAAACATCTTCTTTGTCTTCTGCATTCGTCTGCGACCTTGCCTTCAGCAAAGCTTTCCAACTGACCTCACAGCTCCTGAGAATATATGGGGAAGTGAGAAAGCATTAGACAAGAACAGACCAAAGTTGAGTTTAAAGACCCAAAGCATTCTTAGTTTTAGAATCATAGACTCAAAAAGAAAAAATGACATCTGTGACCACATCAAAAGCAACTGTGTTCTTTTTGCCGACCATGTGAAACTTTTCAACACCACTGACAACACACTCACTCTCCAAAAAGACCTGGACTTTGTCTCAGACTGGTCTAACACCTGGCAACTTCAAATATCAACCAACAAATGCTCTACCCTCCACATCGGCAAAAAGAATCCAAACTGCACATACGAACTGAATAAACAATCTCTCACTGCTAACCCACACTCAGTAAAAGACCTTGGAATACTAATACCGAATGACCTAAGTGCTAAAGCCCACTGCAACAATATCGCCAAAAAA